>NC_045697.1:65423805-65725111 GCF_009834535.1 Camelus ferus
TATATCTTTTCTATACATGCCACTAGGATGCTTGCCTAGTGTCTTCTGTGTTCTAAAGGAGAGGATACAGTTCACTGTTACCAACTGCTCTAACTCAAGATACTGTGTGTAACTTAACTCTTTTATCAACAAGAGGAAAGATACCAGGACTTTCTAACACATAACAAACATATTCAGATTCCAATTCTTAAGATACTCTCTGACTCAAATAATTGTTTGATGCCAAAGATTTTTATGGAGATTGCATTCAACGTTAAATTTATGGAGAAGAAACATATTTTTAGAATAATATGATAATCATTTATGAGATGTTACTAGATGGTCCCAAAGCTTTTGTGTAAAGAGACAGAAGGAATCTTTAAACCAAAACAAATTGAGCTGCTTTTGCAATTTTAGCAAGTGGGTTGGTTTAGAATTCCTTACAGAGGTAGTGAACAAAGTTGTGACCATGGTAGGTCTTTGACCTGATGCCAAGGGCAGTCCTACACATAAACAGCTGCTATGGATAAAAAGTCTGTCTGACCCTAAAACAGGATTTCCACTGGCCTGCCACACAGTATTGTGTCTTAGAACTACTGTGTAAGAATAAAAGCCCACAACATTCCAATGCCCTACAAGACTCAGTATCGTAAAACCCCCACCTGCCTCCCCTCACCTCACATTTTATCTCCTGTTTTCTCCCTTTCCTGGATCCTTCCTCTGCAGGCATAGGCTACCTTGCTGTTCACTGGCACACACTTTTTACAGCCTCATCTAAAGGCCTTTGCGTAAATTGTTTTTCCTCCACAAAATAGCTGGACTAACTCTGTTACATCTTTCAGTGTTTCCTTATAGTTTCCCTTTCTATGGGGCTGACTCTGTCTCACTGAATTGTGTAGCTGCCCCTGTCCCAACCCTTACCCTGTTCTAATATTTTTTTACAGCACTTAACCACTATCTAACATGAAATAAAATTTCTGTACTTGCTATGCTTATTTTTCATTGTATATTTCATTTCCTGCATGAGACACCCTCTCACCCCATAGCATCTCTATGAGCAGGAATCAGTCTGTTTTACTCATTGTTTTATCCCAAGTGCTGAGGACTGTGTCTGACATTAATAAATATTTATTGAATGAATGAATTAATGAACCCCATGAACCATCTTCTTTTCTCATTACCCTGGAAGGCGCTGGCTACATACTCTCCTATACAAAGTTTTCAAAGTAATTAACTTAGTAATTTAATTTCCTATTAACACAATCCTTTCTTTAGGTTTAGGCTATGACTCCAGAAGGTCCTTAAAGTAACACATTTTGGTAACTGCAATGAAATAATGTGTTGACAGACTCACTAGTAACTATTTGCGTATTGAGTTTACGAGATTATGTAATTCATATTTAAGATAGCAAGAATTGGAGAGAATCAAACTAAGAACCTAGTTTTTGATGAGGAGACCTGTAAAGAAAGTTTGCTGCTAGAGTGTGGTAGGGCAAAGGAAAGAAGCTGGTTATTCCAGGGCACATCCAGAAGAAAGGGGGAGAGGGCCGGGGTGAACTTTGGTTTTGGAAAGTGGTGCGTGTATGATGCAGGGAAAATAGCTCCAACAGGGGAAGGGAAAACAAAGAAAAAGCTGTTTTCTTCTTCAGTTTTAACTAGGCCAGCCTAGCTTATTGCATTTCAACAAGTCTTTGGGAAAAGCCTTTGGTTTTCATCAATTTATTAGGAAGTTGGGAAATATATATATATATAATTATTCACTAAAGGAAGAAAATTCACAAAAATAAGAGGTGCATTGACCCTGCCCTTTTCTGTAAAAGAAGAAATAAATTAAGAAAAATGGAGGCTTTGGTAGGCATCAAGATTAGTACTCTGATGGAAAAAGTACTGAAAGGCATGGTTCACATTCCTCAAAAGGCCAAATACAGGTCTTTCCTCCCCCTAGTCATTTATCAAGGTGCTTTGAGTCATATTTGATCCTTTACTCTAGGAAGCCAGCTTCTCTGGCCATCTGAATGACCTAGGAAAAGAGCAACAATGACTGTTAAACACATGCATGTTTTTATACCATTTCTATGCTGATAACACATAGCGCCATTCCAAGCATTAAATGTCTCCCTTAAAAATACCTTTGAATACACATAATGTCTTACATAGATTCCAACTCAGTTTGCATTTTTCCTCTTAAAATATCAGAAGTCCTGGCCTAGTTCTTCATATTAACCTACATATTCCTTTATATTAAGAAAATAGATCATAACTAAGAAGGGATTTAGGTAGTGAGAAGTGTCAAGCTCATTACACTAATTTCATTTTTTTAAAAATAGATTAAGCATTGCAGGATCATTTTTAAGATTCTAATTGTTGATGTAATATTTTATAATTACTAAGGGAATGTGGGCTTTTGATATCTGAGGGGATTTTTTTTTCTTTTAAATCAATGTGTCCATTAAGGAATGTATTATTGTACACCAGATGGAATTAAATGAACCATTGTATGAACTTGGCATTTTCAGATCGGGTTACCTGAATGTAATTACCTGCAGACAGTTTCTAAATATGCTGTTCATAAGGGATTAGCTTTTATGTAGAGATTCTCTTCTATTCTCCTCAGGTTTTTTTCTTACAATGTGTTTAGTCATTTTGGCTTATTGTACCATCGTGTTCTGCCACTGATAATGGTGAGAATTAATCCTGAACTACCAGAATTGATGAGACAGAACAAGTCGACAGCTGTTTAAAAAACAAACAGACATGGGACAACTTACAGGAGAGACCGTTACGGTTTTGTGGCATATACAATTTGAATTGTCTGCCCCAATTCTAATAATACTGAAATCTGGAGAAGTAGAATTTCGTTCAGAAGTTTATGCCCAAACTGCAATGCTGAATTTCATTTCCTATTGTCATTTTGAAATCATGTCAGTTGAAGAATATGAATTTCTACACATTTTGTATCACATCCATTTTGTTTTCCTGTGAGTGAGCAGAATTGTGCTTTCTGTGAGTCATTTCTTCGTATAGGGAGTCCACCCTCTGGGCAACATTTATTGTTAGTGTGACAATCACTTTCTTATTCTTTCCCCTCAAGTAGTGAGTAGAGGTTATGTGTCTACATTTCACCCTGATGTCAAGTGCACAATTTCCTCTAACTAAATAATAAATACTTAGACTACTGGGAGAATGAGCATCTAAAACTCTATTTTAAATTCTCAGCACCAATTTTATCTTTCTTTTGAAACATGAATTCTATCATTTCTCCAGCTGTTGCTGCTTTCTTAGAGAAGTTGACAAAGAACATCTAATCCGAGTCTGGGAAACATCAAGTTTAACAGAAAAAATGTGATATATAATGTGCTTATTTTTACAGAACCTCATAAACTTCCTGATGACTCTAGTGAGCCAAGTAAAGAAATTGCATGACTTGAGGGGAGAGGGTGGCAAGGGAATGAGTATGCCATGTCACCAACAGGAATCAGCTTTCAGAGAATTCAGCTAGTATCATGTTCTAAAATATCTGGTGATCTGAAAAAATAATAATAATAAAGGGTAGAACTTTGTAAAATGAATTATTGGAAGAACTATAGATAATTAAATATATGATCTATAGATAATCAAATATATGTTGAATTAATATTAGATTATGTTGAAAATAGGCCAATCCCAAATAAGGAAACTTTTTACACTGCTATTAATATAGATGAAATTAATATTATATATGTTACAGTTTCTAACTTGCAAGCAAAAAATAAAAAGATTTTTGGCTATTTTAAGCAAAAAGTAGTTTACTGAATGTATCCCGGGCTCATTAATGGGTGTCTCAAGAATTAAGCTTGAAGGCAGAAAGGAGCATAATGGCTCTTGAAGGCTTGGAAGCAGGGATGACAGGAATGATCTTGTAGAATCCTGCTTAACAGCTCTATTGAGATATAATTCACACAGCACACAATTCACCCATTTACAGTGTACAGATAGAATGTTTTAACCATTCCTTCTGTCCTTATGTTTCTCACTTAAGAGTCTAAGTCCTAGAGAAGCAGCCAGTCAGCCAGGCTTGTGCCACAGGTCTTCTCCCTACTGGTGTCAGAGCTGGTGAGGGTGAGGTGTGGCTGGGATCATGGCGTGGGGGAATGAAATTTCCTGAGGCAGCCTCCTGGGTTCACTCTTCCAATGAGTAAGATGTAAAAGATAAGGCAGAAATTATTTGAAGCAGTGTGCTGATAGATGTTTGACAACTGACTGTATAGAAAGAAAAAAAAAAAGTCCTAAACTTTAGCATTTACAGATTTCCATGGTATAAATATTCCAACTATAAGGAATAATTTGAAACAACCAATATTATAGCATGCAGAGTTGGGAAGAGATACTGACAATACACTCTTGTGAGCTGGAATGAGCTGGCTTCAGCATGCCACTAAATTTCCCCCAACCTTGAACCTTGGGGGCTTTCAGGGAAAGGGAATAAATTCTAGGCAGTAAACAAACAAACAAACATGTATTTAGGCATTCAGTGCAGACGTTATTGACCTTAAACAGAAGCACTCATATTTTTTAATAAATTAATAAGGGACTCAGTAGATAAAATTTGTATGTGTACATGTGAGAGACTGCTACAGTATTTCATTTTAAAAAAGAAAAAAGAGACCACTCTTCCTTGTCAGTGATTTCTTAATTTAGCTGGGGAGCTCAAATGGGCACCTTTGAAATAGTGAAAGAGATTGTAAAACCTGCTGTGTTGGGGAGAATTCTGAGATGGCCCTCCTGATATTCACCTGGGCTTTTATTCCCATTAATATCTTACATTACATGACAAAAGGGGTGCAATGAAGGTTATTAATCAGATGACCTTAAGATAGGAAGATTATGCAGGTGGGGCTTGACCTATTCCATGAGCCTTTTGTAAACCCTTCAGAATAACCGAATCAGAAATTCTTGGGTATGTTACAACATATGTATTTTTTTTTTAATTCCATAGGTGATATTAGGGTGCAGGCAAGGTTGAGGTCACTTGTGAGGATTTTTTAATTCAAGAAAATCTATCAATGATCTAGAGCAGTAGGTTAGAATTCTTCTCTTCCTTCCTTTTCATCTTCCTCTCTTGCTTTCTCCCTCCCTCCCTTCCTTCCCTCTTTCCTTCCCTCCTTTTAGTGCAAAAGGAAAAGGTAAGTTAACTCCACCCAAACTGTAATATTGATCCTTTTTTTTTTTTTTTGTGGCAAGAAAATGAGACGAAATATTATAAAAGTCAAGCAATAAATTGGACTAAACAGTATTCCCTGGGTATTGGAAATTTATGCTAGATTGGTTCATTGATATTGTCCTTAATCTCATGCAAACTGTTTAGAAGTATATATCTTTAATATTTTAATAGTGGCCCAGGTTAGCTTTCCCTGGAAGCAGACTCTGAGACATATTTTAACATGCAGGACATTTTTAGAGAGTTTTCCTTTCATCTCTACCTGGGAAGGAAAGGTGATTTTACAGGAGAAGGAGAGCTGTGAAACAGTCCCACTGTACACCCCACCCTTTAGAGTTGTCCCATGTGTGGGGAGTGGCGGGGACCTTTATATCCCTGCTGTGATCCATAATTGAATGTGGACTTCCCCGGAAAGCAGCAGTTTTCTTCAGCGGAGGCAATCCACCATGAAGGATGTCTGTTGAGGGCCTTCATCCCATAGAATTCCCAGCCACTGGGAGAATGAGAGCCATACTTTTTGAGAAAAGTGGTCAAGACTTCCCATCCACGCAGTGTTCAATGTGTTTGCTGTAAAAACAGAACTAATGTTAAAAATACCCTTGATTTTCTATGTCATTCTAGATTCAGTTCTATTTATGATGATGATACTTAAAGTCCTTTTAACCTCACTTACTCTCTTCCTACCTCACACAATTGTCAGTTTTTTTGGAAACATTTTCTTTAACTTCTGGGATACTGCAGTCCCCAGATTTTCACTTCCTCCATTCCAAATTTCTTTCCTCTACTGGGCTTTTGGACGTGATGGATTCTTTCTATGCTTTTAGAAGTTAGTCTAGAAATTTCACATTTGTATGTCACGTATTTCTATAGTTAACATCTTACTCTCTTCCCAAATAATATAAGGGCCTTACACTATTTTAATTCCGATTGTCCCATCATTTCTTGTAGGCTATTTGTATACAGTGGTTTAATTTTATGTTAATTTTTACTTAACAAATTAGACATTAATTTCATTGTTTTATGTAATAAATATTTTATTTATATTTATCCATAAGTTAATGTTTTTAATATTTAATCTTTCCTTCTACATTATTTGGATTATTTTCCTTATCCCTAAAGTATATCCTTTAGAAATTCCTTTGGTGAGGGTCTATTGTAATAACTCTCTCAATTGTTGACATCTGAAATTGTATTTATTTTGTGTTTGTTCTTGAAAGATACCTGAACTTTGTATAGAATTCTTAATTTAATAATATTATTGTCTGTATACAGAAAATATTATTCCACTATTTTTAGCTTTAATTGTTATTTTTTACATCTTCTCTTTGTTTTTGATGTTCTGAAATTTTATTATGATATTTCTACATGTGAAGTCTATTTCTTCTACTTGGGATTTATTAGGATTTCTGATTCTCAGGATTTGTGTCTTTCATCAATTCTAGAAATTATCTTACTTCAAACTCACTTGACCTAGTGTTTCATTCTGTAAATCCAGTTTGTTCTATGTTAGACTACTCATTCTATCCTACATGTCTCCTAACCTCTCATACTTTTCATCTCTTATCTCTTCTTGTTGTTTTCTAGGTAATTTACCTAGTTTTACAGTATAGTTGATTAATTTTCTATTCTATGTATTGCTCTATATAAACTATATTTTCTAATTATTAATTTTAAATTTCAGAAATTCTGTGGGGTTTTTTGTTGTTTCACATCTGCCGATAAATTTTGATAGTATTCTTTAGTCATACTTCAATTTCCTCATTTCTTTCTTTAAAAATATTAACTATGCTCATTTATATGGTCAGTTCTTGCTGAGACCAATATTAGCATTTGATAATGTAATCTTTTGTTTACTTTTGTTTTTGCTGGCTCTCACTCATAATCATTTATTTCCTTGTTTAGAGATTTTTATTATGTGCTCTTTGAACATTTTGGTAGATTTATTTGAGGCCTGAAGTTAAGTGAATTCCTAGAGAGAGAAATTTTGTTTGCTTCTATTAGTCACCTGAGGGGCCCACTATCAACAGGGAAACCTTTAAACAGTTTTGGTTTGGTTTTTTTGAATGCAGAGTTATTGTGAAGTCCAGCTCCAGACAGAGGGAATGAAGATTTATAGATAGGAATTTCTAAGGGGGATTTTTAATAGCCAGGATTTAGTGGCAGAAACAAGACATACGCTATGTGTTTCAAGCAGAAAAGAATATACTAAATGGAATTAAATGCTTTAAAAAAAAATCCTGGAAAAGCCAGAGAAGTCAGAATCAAGGGACATGCCTCGACTTTAGATTTTTAAGTTACAGCATCATAATAATATATAACATAATATAGAGGCCCTGGACATTGTTGTTACTGTCACCACCACTGTGCTGCCACACTGCTTTATTCCCAAGAAGCTTGTTCCTAGACATTTAAACATGGGCTTTAGCTGCTTCAAATACTGTGTCTCCTGGAATTTGTGTGATAGCTGTGTCTGCCACCGGTAGAGGCCCCAGCTTCATTTCTGCCTTCCAGACTTTGTACGGATTAACACTTTGATGATGGTTGCAAGGGGGTCGAAAAACGAAGATTTTGCATTTTCCAATCTTTCTGATAGAAAGAGATATACTGAAAGTTGCAAGAGCCAGTCCAATTATTTATCACTTTTTTGGTTTGTTTTTCTTTCTGTGTGAGTTAAGGCAGAGCCAGGCATGTGTCCCCACTATGACCTTCTTTAGAATGAGATGTGGCTTTTGTATTTCACCTACCATTGGTATTGCACTTCGTGCCGCTTTCATGCTTTTGATCTACGTCCTTTTCTGAGCACTTAAATCTGTAAGGTTGACACTGCTTTAGCATTCATTTATCCTTGTGAATTTGACCTTTTTTTTTAATCAAATACAGATTTCTTGAAATTCCTTTATGTTTCTGCAAGCTCAACTATGTATTGAAAAGATTTTAAAATAGTTTGTCTGATAGTTTTACTTACAATAGATGGAAGGAGTTTCTGTAACATCTGCTTGCTAAATATAGAAATATGACCTAGGCGGGTTTTTTTTTTTTTTTTTTTTTTATCCTTTAAATTTTTTTAATCCCTTTAATCCCTTCTTAGTCTCCTTTGCTGGTTCTACTCTCCTTCCCAGCCTCTATATGTTGGAACCCCCTAGGAATCAGTCTTCAGGCCTCTTCTCTTCCATATTTATATTCTTTTTCTCTATGGTCTTATCCAATACTATCTTTTAAATGTCACCTATATGCTGGTGACTTCCAAATTAATATATTTAGGTTAGATTTTTCCCTTTGGTTCCAGATTCATTTATCCAACTGCCTACATGATATTTCTCTCTGGAAGTCTAAAAGACATCTCAAACATAGAAGATCCAAAACATAAATCTTATTCTCCCAACTCACCCTCAAATCCATTTTCCCCCTCACTTCACCTCAGTAAACAATACAGCAATTCATCCAGTTACTCATGGAAAAAACAAGAAATTGTCTTGATCCTTCTCTTTCCATGATCTCCAGTTTCCAATGCATGATCAAGTCCTGTCAGTTCTGTCCTAAGTATAACCACTTTTCAAGACTCCCCTGCTATTATATCAAGTGTAAACCACCATCATCTCTTACCTGTGCTTCAATAATAAGTAAATAAAAATCTAAGTAGGTGACTGAAGAATGCTAAATAGTTTTTCTTTTACGCTGTCTCTTTAAATCACATTAACTCTAGGCTAAAACTTCCAATGTCTTTTCCTGTTATTTAGAATGAAATTCAAACTCCTTATATAACATGACCCCTGTTTATTTCTGTGAATTTGCTCTGTGCTATATCCTGTAACTTTCCAGTCTGCACATTCCATTCTAGCTGCACTGACTTTCTTTCTGTTGTGTGAAAAAGAAAGCCTTTTTCATCTGAAACATTCTTTACTCAGTCCTTTGGTTTTCCCACCCAGTACTTCATACTAGTCTTAAGTAAATGCCATCTCTTAGATGTCTTCTTTACGATACCATCTAAAATAACCACCCTTCCACAATTCTCTAATATCTTATACCTATGATTTCTTTTTGGCATTTTTCACAACCTAAAGCTATTACACATTTGTTTACTTTTCCATTGCCTACATCTTCATACTTATTTCAGCTAGCAGGAGTGCAAGGTCTTTGTCTCATTTTGTTCACCATTATAGGCTAAGAGTAAATGATGCACATATACATGTTGAATGAATGGATGGGAAGTCAGACAGAGTCTACTCAAGTAAGCTGCTCAGGACCAGTGTGTTATGAGGGAATAATGATATGGCAGGAGGAGCACTTGGGTTAGATTTACAGATTGGAAGATATGGATTCATGAATCATTCACTGGGCCAGATGAAATCATCCAGGGATAGTGTGGCTAGGATAGAACCCTGGAGAAGATCAACATTTACTTTATTATACATTCCCTAAAGATAGGACCATTTCTTTTCTTTGCTGTAGTCTGAGTACCTAGTGTCATTTCTCCCATAGATGTTTAATCAATTTAACAGATCTAATGAGTGAAGGAACTAATTAAAAATTTGGGGAAAATTCCATTAAAGGGAATATGAAGCAGTAGTTAGAGGTTTAGGAGGAGAACCAAGGAATTATGAGTTGATTGAAGCCAGAAGCAACAGGAGTTTCACGTAGTCAGGAGTCTTAACAACTACAGAAGAGTCAAATAAGGTAAGGTCTCAGAATAATTCATTGGATTCATCAAGAAAAGTGGTAATAGGTGACACTGACATAAATAACAACTAGAGAAAATGTATTTATATATTTAATATATTGCATATATATCTGTAAACAACCTTAGTATACAACATGAAAGTGTTCCCTTGATTGCATGCTGGCATTACCTAGTTTTGAAGGATGTCTCTTTGTTTCGGATATGCTTTTTATAATGACATGTCTAAGATTCTTTTTTTTTGATTCATGCTCTGAGTCATGTTATGAATACATGGATGTCAAGCTATCATAAAAGAAAACTAATAGCAATTTATCAAGATCCTAATTAAACATTTGGAAGGCAGTATTAAATAGCCATTCGGAAATTAATGAGATGACTCTATTACCTACTGAATGTCAAAGAATGGAAAATTTGTGAATAACTCCCCGAATGTCTCTGCAACAGTCACAGTACAAATGAAAAATTTTAAGAGAGTTAAAGAATTTCAGGAGACCACATAGGTACAACTGTTACATATTTACTCAAGGACACAGAACTTAACAGAAATTGGGTCACTACTTAGAGCTGACTCTGCTGCAGTAATGTTGGCGAGATTTTCTCTGGGTACCTAGGTCCCCTACAGAACACAACTGCCTCTGTCTTCACAAGGGTAGATGCTCCTAGGGATTAGAAAAGAGCCAAACACTGGCTACATCACTATGCCTTTAGGCCCAGGCTTTCCACGCCATTCTAAAAAATGTACACTAGCAGCTCTCCTGATTCTGTTTAAGAGAATGTTTACAAACCCCATTTCTCCTAGTTCTGAAATCAAACTCCGCAGAGAGAAGACCCATAACACTCCAGATATGAGAACGTCAGAGATTCCACGTCTGCCTCAGACCTATCCATCCTTTCACCTGGACGATTACCAAGAGAGATGCCTTGGTATTTTAGATTACAGAAAGCATTTCTCCATGGATTATAGCTTTAGTTGATTCATACACATATTGAAAAAATATTTTTTGTTTCTTCACTGACATATTCTATTCTGTTTTACTATTTTAAAATATATTCATTATGAAAAAATAATGACAACTTATTATAAAAATCAAGAAAAGTGACAATTTATAAAATACAAACAAAAAATCCTATCTCGGCTCCCCCACTCTTCAGCATCACTGTCCAGGGAATGCCACGGTTAACGCTCTGGGCTTTGTCTTTCATAGTCTGTTTATACGCGTCTGTGTGCAACCCATCACACGCACACCTCTGCGAAGGCCATTCACTCTATATAGGCCTCTCTCTTAGAAGTCTGTTTCATATCTTCTCTTCTCAAATCTCCAAGATTTCTTCCTCTACCCTGAGTCATTGGCTGGTAGATGCCTGTGGGATACGTGGCCCTAACACATGTGGTGATAGATTTCAGAGCACGCTGCTGGACCATTGGTCAGCTTTGCTCCCTGAAGTCAGATATGTGAGAAGCACATTCTTATAGCTGCCTCCCAGCTTTTCTGTCTTTCAGTACAACTAGCCAGAAAAATCCGTTTAAAAAGTACGTCAAATCATGTATCTTCTCCTCTCAAAACTCTCCAGAATCTTCGCATTTCATCAAGAGTAAAAGCTTACTTCACACAACAGCCTCAGTGCCCTTTGGGACCCACTCCCAACCCCCCCCCCCATTTCCCCTCCTTACCTCTCCAAGGTTACATCCTACTTTCCTGCCTTAGCCGCTTCATCCCAGAGACCACGGAGACACTGCATTCCTTTAATGTGCCAGGCAGACGTCTGGCGTCCTGTTTCACTGAGAAAATTGATGCAATCACAAAAGAATTGCAGTGGCTATTCCCTCTCCTTGGAAAGCTCTTCCAGATACACCGGTGGCCCATTCCTTGACCTATTTCAGGCATCTGGTCAGCTGTGACATTCTTGGTGAGGTCTACCGGGGACACCCTATTTAAAATAGCAGTTTTAACTGTGACACTCCTGATCCCCTAACCTAGTTCTGTTCTGTTTGTTTTTGTTTGTTTTAGTAGCATTGATCACATGGAAGATTGTATATCTTGTACTTATTTATTATGCATATTGTCTGTTTTTTCTACCAGAATGTAAGGTCTGCATGTATAGGACATCGGTCAGCACAGCCCTGGAGCCCAGAAGAGTTTCTAGGGATAGTTGCTGGTCAGTGAACATTTGAAGAGTAGGTAGATGGATGTGTGAATATACACGTGTATTTAGGAGTTAAGTAGAGTCAGACTGGTAGGCTCCATCAATTACTTGCTCTAAGTAGGGATAACAGTTATACCTACAATCACAAGGAGTACTTAAAACCTACTTCACAAGGTCGTTAAGAGAATTCAGTTAGCAATCAGGTAATAATTACAAAGAGCACAGCACAGTGCCTAAATATATTAAGTGCTTAATTAACATTACATACTACTTTATTCTTTATTATATATAGTTTTTAAAGTAAAAATGGAATCATTCTATATAGAGTGATTTTGTACTCAGTGAAATACCATCTTTTATTTCCAAATAGCACTTACAGACCTCATCCATTCATTCAGTAAACGTCTTGAAGTGCTTACTCTGTGCCTTTATAGCATTTACATTCTACTTACTCTTTCTATGACTGCATAGTATCCTATAGTGTTTACATTAATTATTTAGTCTTTCTCCTAATAATACATATTTGAATGGTCTGTAGTTTTTGTTCATATATATATATATATATATATACACACACACACACACTTTCCTTGCAGAATAATCTAACGCAAATTGAAATTGGAAGTAGTAATAATATTGTCTGTTTTTCCAAATACTTTTAAGTCAATCATGACATTTAAAGCCATAGTTTGCAGTATTTTCCAAAGGTAATATTTATCTGTCCAGCTGATTTTCTATATGATATCTATTTTTAAAGTTACTAGTGTATATATTCAGTAGATAGGAGTTATTTTGTAACCCCACTTTAATGAAAGTAACTAAAGAAGTAGGATTTGAGAGGAATCAGCTGTCTTGCTTCTGAACCCAGAGACAAAATTTGTTTTAGGTAATGAAAGGCAATAAATCTCGCTCAAAGACAAAACAATTTAATAGCCAAAGAGAGTCCTGGAAATATTTGAGTTCCTATTTCCAATTGATTTTAAGTCCTAGCTGAATCCTGGCAAACTTGTGCACAAGTTTTTTAAGCCCTTTCTTATATTCTCTCAGTCAATAAATTGCTTTTCTTTATCCTAAGGAATTTCAAGTTTGCTTTCAGTAACTTACAGTCAAAGGAGTCTAGTGTATATCATATGTTTTGCTATAATTCAGGATATTAAAATTAAGGCAGGGAGGGGAGTATAGCTCAGTGGTGAGTGCATGCTTAGGATGCATGAGGTGCTGGGTTCAATCCCCAGTACCTCCATTAACAACAACAAAAAAAATAAAGGAAAGGAAATTTAGGCAGAAATAGAGATTTATATATATTCCTTATAGTATCTACAAGAGTATAATATCTACAAGTTCATGAGGAAATTCATTTTAATGTCATATTAATTGAAGACATTCCAATGAAATATCACAATGTTAGAAAACACATTAGGAGACATACACTAGTGAAGAGGCACAGGACTGTACGTTCTAGAGTGTAGATTCTGTCCAGACCATCCTTTGAAAACGGCTTCTTGGTCAAGCCGATTATAGCTTTCTTGTTTTCTTGGACCCAGGGTCTAGGACTGGAACTCCTCTAATGAGAAACCTTTTCTTCCTAAGGCCTTTTCTTCTCCACAGGGAATTAATCACACACTCTTCATAAGTCTTTGCCTCAAACAATCGCATTTGATGTGCTGCTATCACCACCAGTCAGAACTAAATGTAATAGAAATGGCTGCAACAAAACTGTTGTTGATAAAAGATGCTTTGTTCCTGAAGATTAGACAATTCAGTCACCACGTATTTGATGATAACAATGATGATCTGTTTGCTGTTAGCATCTGGGTTTCTGACACAAATTTCAGGTAGGACTCTCATCCATCTTTTTTTCTAGGGAATGAACAACTTTCTGGGAAGTCTTCTGAAATTTTCTATAACTTATTCTAGAGTAGTGCTTTTTAAACTTTAATGTGCAGATGAACTGTTCCAGGATCTTGTAAAATGCACATTCTGATTTAGAAGGTGTAGAATGGAGTTTGAAATTCTGCCAAGTGATGCTGATGCTGCTGGTTTACAGACTACACTTTGATTAGAAAGTTCTAGAGAATTTCTTATTTAGTGGTCCTGTACAGCACTCTAACGTAATGTCAGAGTGGCACAGACCTTTTAGTGTAGCTCTCTCCTACAGAACAGTAGCTCCCTGCCACATACTTAAAATATGTATATAATATAAAAAATTTTATATATATATATAAAACATACGGTGTCAAATTCAGAATCTTTTTTCTAATCCTCCTCTTCTGGGAATTGAAGCATAAATTGATTAATCCCTATGATATGGGCATGCTTCTCATACCACTAATGCTGTCCTCTGTGAAGACTGTACATCAGATACCCAACAGGATGAGAAAAGAAAACCAATTTTTTATGTGTGGCTGTAAGTGCATAGAAAAGTATATTTCCATTATGCATTATCTTTTGGATTTATCTTACATGAACCTTGAAAATAGGAAATACTTGTAAAGAAACATTTCTAATTAATGTTATTGAACTTTTACATTTGACTTCTCCCAATCTGAAAATTTTACATATAAGCCAATACAATGTCATCTTCTTTTCAGTTTTCTACAGACAGTTAAGTCTTATACAAATAGGACCTCACTAATCTAGTGATTATAATAATAATGGCACCATCTCTTGTAGGGCAAAATGTATCTTTTTCTGTTTGGAAGTGCCATGCCCAGACAACATTAACTGGAACTTTAGATGCAGCCCTGCTGTTAGTCATAGACTCTGCCAAAAGTCTGTACACATAAGGGGTAATCAGAGGACATGCATTCCATTGATGTGGACATGTTAGCACGTAATGTCTTTGCTTCAGGGAATTGATAACAGGATGTAGAATGTAGCTCTTCTAGGTCACTTTGAATCCAGCCCAAGTTGGTTGTGATTAACACTGCTAACATCAACAGCTGTTCTAGGACTAATATGAAATATGGAATGGTCTCAGTCTAGTTCACTCGTGACAAGTACCCACACTGGAAAATCATCACCATCATTAGCGCCCTTGTGGGCAGCATTAGGAGTCTGAATGGTTTTGAAACCGAATGCCAGACCTCCCAGAGATGAAGCCCTGTGACAGTAAGTCAGGTTCACTGAAGACTTGTTATGAGAAAAACGGTTGCACTCCTTATGTGGCATCTGCTCTCTAAATGATATGATTAGATCTCCAGGGCAATTTATGTGAACCACTAAACTGGCCATAAAATACCATAAACTTATGACACGTTATTAGTTCTCCCCATTTGACACACATAAACATCTATTAAAGGTAGAGACTCTGGGGTTTTAAGGGACTTAATTCTAATCCTACCACTAATAGTATTAGGTCTTAGGATGAATGGGCTTGCCCTTTACGTAGGCAGTGTAGTGTCGGCCAGAATCTTGACCTGTTCTTAACTTCTGGCCTTTAATTGCTGGTTTTTGTAAATAGTCAGTCATGTTATGTTTTCTAATGTAGCCATGTACTGATTTAATTGAAGACTACAAAATACTTCTGATCGTTTTCATCTAGGATATCAATTATTCACATTTGCAAACAATATGTATAATTTATGTCATTCAGTAAATATAACCACATCATGCAGCAATTTCTAAAGAATGCATTATTAGCAATCGCTATAGTTTAAAAATCTAGTGCAGGGTCACATACCTCAGTGGAAAGGAGTCGCTCTGACACCTTAGGCATCTCAGTAGCAATGTGAATCTTCTAATAGCAGGAAGATGGATTTACCCCCATGTTGAGGTGAGAGGTAGTAACTTGGGTGTGGGGTGGAAGGAATGAACCACACACCTGTCTAGGCACCCTCAGTTACACACTAATCAATTAAAGGAGCCAGGTTATCTCTGTAAAATTGGAATATTCTGTCATTTGATGATTTTACAATCCATCATATTTTATATTGTCATAGGCATAGTTATTGAGGATAGGCAATGAAAATCTAGCATAAAAATGCCATAGAGCAACAATGACAACAATAGTAACAACAAGAAAAGCTTGTGCCCACCTCCAACAGAGTATAAACCAGTCTGAAGATTTCTGAAGGGTAATCCTTGAGCATTAAGCTTTTAAAAATCAGAGACATATGTTTTGCTTCTTCTTTTCCTCTGACCTTTATCATCAAAGCTATTTTTTATTCTAAAATATTTCAAACATATATATATATATATAAAATAGAAAAATATAGCACACATTCATATATTTGCTACCAAGATTACACAGATATTAACATTTGTGATATTTACTTTAAATGAAAATAAAATTGCAGATATGTGGAAGTCCACTTGTCTCTTTTCCTTCTCCTCATCTTTCATTGTAGAGGAATTTGATGTATTTTATTTATATGCAGTTTTTTGAACTTTTATTCCATTTTGTATACCCAAAATTATGCCATTATATTATTTTAAGAATTTATGGCAATAATATTCTATGTTTTTAAGGGTTTTTTTTTTTTTGGCCTCAACATTATATATTTAAGACATTCATTTTAATGTATGTAGCTCTATTTCATTCATTTACACTGTCATATAACATTCCCTTGGATGAATAAGCAGCATACATCACAGCTTTATGTTAATTAGATCCTGCAGAAGACTAATTAGGTTGTTTTTCTTTTCTACTAAAGCAAGTAATACTTCAATGAACATCACAATATATGTCTCCTCAGACATATGTGTGGGATTTTATCTAGAATAGAGACTTACAAGTGGAGCTGCTGACAGTAATTTATGGGCATATTCAGATCTACTAAGTGTTGCCAAATTGCTCTCCAAAGTGTTTGTACCAATTAACACTTCCAATAGCAGTGGTTCCCGTGTTGCCTCATTGTAACCAACTCTTGGTATTGTTTAAAAAAAAAAAAAGATAATATGATTGTAAACTGGCATCTCATTTGTTTTAATTTCTCTTTCCCTGAAATATCAGTAAGAACTTTGAACAACATTCCATATTTCATTAGCCAGTAGGGTTGCTTTTCCATATCCAGGTCTTTTCTGTTTACTGGTTTGGCTCTTTCATTTTATTTGAAGTAGTTTAACTATTTCAGTGTCAATTATTTTGAGTTAAATTACTTGTAACTCTCAGGATGAACCTTTTCTCAAAGACATGGCATCTAAAAATTTTTCTAAGCAATTAAAGCCTTCACTTACTTTCTGAAGGTGTGGAGATAAGGGTGTAGCCGACAAATTTTGAGTCACAACATTCAGCAAAACTTCTTTAAAGTTCTGTTCATGCTTTTACTTTCCCCAAAGCCCCACTTATTCGAGCTCAGTTGCTATCTCTTTTTCTCCCTGAATATACTTCCTCTTTTTTCACTTTCACGGTTCCCTTTCTTCCCCATCTGTGTTTCCCTCTTAAAACCAATTACTGATGCCTGTTGTCTCCTCAACCCAAACACATTTGCATCTTCTCTTCCTTCAGAAACATTTGGCCCCTTCTAATATTAATGAGTGTTTTCAGTTATCTACCCTGGTTGTTAATTAATTGGAGGCTAAAGGGCCCCGAATCCTAGGTATAGGTTAAGCAGGCAGCGAATGGAACAAGCTGCAAATACTCATGTTAACGTTCTCCCTGTCACACTCTAATCACAAATTTTCCGTCTTCATTCTGAATTTAGAGTATCCAACTTTGTTTGTTATACCTCTGCTTGGGGTTGTTGCCCTCATCCTTCTAGTTTTATAAATTCTGTCCTTGAAAACATATTCATCTCTGGGAACTACATTGCTTTCCCCATGGAATTCACACTTTTCAATTTTTGTGTGCAAATTACTAAACTATTGATTCTTTAAAAAAATAATTTTAAGTAATTTACCAGATTAATTAAATCTGCATCACTACTAGGGCATAGATTAATATCCAGTTTTATCTTTCTTTTTAACTATTTCTCAGTTTATAAATGCATAAAGTTATCTATATTAGACATATTTATTCATATATTGCAAATATGGCAAAAAACAGTTGATCAATTTTTTAAGTATGTTTTCCATGCTAAGGAAACAGTATGTTAGGTATGTATCATTTGTTTACCATTACTTATTTCAAATGAAAAAAACAATTGTTGAAACAGCTTTCATCTGTGATGATTTTCAAGATCATATTATTTTCATAATTGGTAATTATCTTAAGAATTTGTCTTAATTTGGATATGGAATTTGCTAAATTTATCTTTGCACTACCTATTCAAACGATGTTGCTAAGCAAATTAAGGACCACTGTTAAAAGACATTTCTTTTCAATATACTAATAAGAAGAATTTTTTAAAAATCTCACCATTCTTAAATCTTGTAATGGGTACAGGTTACCTGTAAGATAACAGTCAGGCTCCTTAGTGTGACATACAGTGATAGCATTATCTGAGCTCTTCCTCCTCTTTCCCAATTTCTTACTACTCCCTTACTCACAGTGTATTTAATGACAGAAGTAAATGTGATGTAATTGTTTATAATAATGACATAATTTCTTGCCTTGCTGTCTGATTATACTCTTTTTTTTCTGTCTGGCATGGCATTACTTCTTTTGTTTGCTGGTCTAAATTATACATACCTAAAAGATTCAGTTTGTGTATCAGTTGACAACTGCAGGAAGGCTTCTTTGTCCAGTACTTTTTAAACTGAGTTAGGTTTTGAGGTTGATTTTCTTCCTATCTTCCCAGTTATGCCAAATATATTTCTTTTTTAATATCCTCATTATTCTGGACACATATAAGTCTGTTTTACTAATTAGACTACAAGACCTTTAATTTTAGAGACTGAATTTAATTATTTTCATATGCTAAGTACTTAGCACAATGTCTGGCATGTATGTTCAATGAGTGCTTTGTGCAATGAACTGAATTATTCTGTGCCTCTTATATATGGTTGATGTATAAAATGCCAATTACTTTTTTCTTTTCTTTGAAACAAGCCACGCAAAATTTCAACTAAACAGAAATTTCGTATGTTTTAATAAAGGTCATAATGTATTAAAATACAATCGAAAGCATGTATATTCTTTTTAAATATTCTGTAAAGGATCTATTTTTTAGTTTTCAAATGGTCAGTTCTTCCATTTAATTGGAGCTAATGCAGTGGGTTCTTTTAACATTAATTCTGAGCTAGATATATGTACAAAATGTTTCCCCTAGGCAACAAGTAGAAATTACTAGCCTAAGTAAATTCTCTTTCCTTAAATGTGTTCCCTACTTCAAAAATTACAAGAATCGTGATTTAAAACATAATACTGAGAAACTTTAAAAGTGTTAGTAATGTAAACTGAAATTATCACTTAAGAAAATTACATCTTTCTATTGAAAATTTCCTTTGAAGCCTACTAATGTAGTTAAAGGTTATTCAGTAGCACATAAAATAGATCTGTAAAATATACAGGTCAAGTTGATGTTTCTTCTCTGATAGAATTGCCTGGAATTCGCCCTGGTTCCCATCCTATACTAGCCTATTATCTATAGATTTTGGGGGTGGGGGGCCTATCTGCACATGTCTGTTTCCTTTGATGGTCCCTAAAATGGCTTTAAATTAATGCACTCCACATCTGCTGCATTGCAAATTCACTTTTAAAACCCAAGTGGTCAAAACGCTCTGTATCCTAACCAAAGATTTAAACTCATATTTCTGATAAGAAATTGAATATTTTCAGTGGAGAAATTATGATCCATCATTGATCATGTAATGTTCTTGGTAGTTTCCATTTATGATATATATGTTTATAATTCTGTATAATGAACTCACTAAAAGAAATACATTTGTTTAATCATGACTGCTGGAAAATGTTAAACATCTCAGAATTCTTAAAGGTGCTTTGGAAGTTCTCTTCTTTGCAGTATTTAAGGGGAAATTGCTGATCTTTTTTTTAACATTTTTTATTGACTTATAATCATTTTACAATGTTGTGTCAAATTCCACTGTAGAGCACAATTTTTCAGTTATTCATGAACATATATATATTCATTGTCATATTTTTTTCTCTGTGAGCTACCATAAGATCTTGTGTATATTTCCCTGTGCTATACAGTATAATCTTGTTTATCTATTCTACAATTTTGAAATCCTGTCTATCCCTTCCCACCCTCTGCCCCCTTGGCAACCACAAGTTTGTATTCTATGTCTATGAGTCTATTTCTGTTTTGTATTTATGCTTTGTTTTTTTGTTTTTGTTTTTGTTTTTTAGATTCCACATATGAGCAATCTCATATGGTATTTTTCTTTCTCTTTCTGGCTTACTTCACTTAGAATGACATTCTCCAGGAGCATCCATGTTGCTGCAAATGGTGTTATGTTGTCAGTTTTTATGGCTGAATAGTATTCCATTGTATAAATATACCACATCTTCTTTATCCAGTCATCTGTTGATGGACATTTAAGCTATTTCCATGTCTTGCCTATTGTAAATAGTGCTGCTATGAACCTTGGGGTGCAGGTGTCATCCTGAAGTAGGGTTCCTTCTGGATATAAGCCCAGGAGTGGGATTCCTGGGTCATACGGTAAGTCTATTCCTAGTCTTTTGAGGATTCTCCATACTGTTTTCCACAGTGGCTGCACCAAACTGCATTCCCACCAGCAGTGTAGGAGGGTTCCCCTTTCTCCACAGCCTCTCCAGCATTTGTCATTTGTGGATTTTAGAATGATGGCCATTCTGACTGGTGTGAGGTGATACCTCATTGTAGTTTTGATTTGCATTTCTCTGATAATTAGTGATATTCAGCATTTTTTCATGTGCTTATTGATCATTTGTATGTCTTCCTTGGAGAATTACTTGTTCAGGTCTTTTGCCCATCTTTGGATTGGGTTGTTTGGTTGTTTCTTATTAAATCGTATGAGCTGCTTATATATTCTGGAGATCAAGCCTTTGTCGGTTTCATTTGCAAAGATTTTCTCCCATTCTGTAGGTTGTCTTTTTGTTTTACTTATGGTTTCCTTTGCTGTGCAGAAGCTTGTAAGTTTCATTAGGTCCCATTTGTTTATTCTTGCTTTTATTTCTTCTAGGAGAAAATTTTTGACATGTATGTTGGGTAATGTTTTGCCTATATTTTCCTCTAGGAGGTTTATTGTATCTTGTCTTTGATCCATTTTGAGTTTATTTTTGTGTATGGTGTAAGGGAGTGTTCTAGGCTGATCATTTTTAAGGTTACAAAATAAATCAAATGCAGGGTTTTTTGTTGTTGTTGTTCTATACAAAAGTTAAAAATGCATAGGTAAAACATGATTATTTTATGTCACTTGGTTTTTAGTACCTATTTTATAGCTTCTCTTAATATTTTGACATATAAGGCATTTTTCCCATTACATTAAGTTCTTGTGAAATGTAATTACCTTTTCCTATTCTCTGCTCCTAATTTAGAGAGCATTTTACAAGATAGAGCACTTTATATGTTCAGTGATGGATAGTATTGTCATTTTACACATGAGAAAACCAGAGCTGAGTAGTGATACAAAGGTTACTGAAACTGTATCTATTCTCAAAGACTGGATTATCCAACAATGAGCTAATAACTAATAACTTTACTGCTAGTGGTGAGTGCTGTTTGAAAGAGCTAAACATCTAATGACTTGTTATAAATCATTTTATTTAAAAGGAAGTTATGCATTTATTTAAATGATGTACATGATATGAAAAAAAAGTTAGCTGTATGTTAGGAGAACAGGGTAAACAACTTAGGTATTCCATAGGCTGTTTTTGAGACAATATATACTTCTCTATTTTATATTGAAATAATGTAGATGATAGTGATATTCTTGGTATCTGGACAGATTATAATATATTGAATATTAGTAACATGAAAGTCTTAGGGATTTTTACTGGTTCATACATGTGTGTTTAAACCACTCCATAAAGTGGCATTTATTATAGAGCAGCAAGTGGCAAAGACCAGAATCATTTGTTTTTTGAGAAATATAGACCATTTATGTAACTACTTATAGATTGATTTTTTTCTAATGGAGATTTTCCAAAATTTAATCCCAAGAAATCTCATGTAGACCTTACCAAAAGATATATCCTCCCAGAATACTCAAAGTTTTCAATTGAAAATGTCAAATGTACGAACATTGAGAAAGCTTAATGTCCATATAATAATCTACAAAAATTTAATTCAGTTGTAATCCTAACTGTCCTTATGATTATTATTTTCCTTATATTTTATAAAAACTTATCACCTCATTCATGTGGGTTTCTGAGCAACTGGTGTAATAATTTTACATTTGAACCAGTTGATATGTGACTATGTCATTAGCTCAGTAAAAAACTACAGATCTCTAGCAAAGCCATTGATTTAATCACCATGTTTAGCTATAGCTCCCATGTCCTAAATCATACTGCGTTTTTAATAGAAAAGTATAGGCAATAATTATGTCAATCATAGTTTTTTACACTAGCAAATTTTGTAAACCAGGAACTTATAGATGGATCAAAGTTTTTAGAACTTGACGCATAATAAATCTGGGTGCTCCCTTTAAGAAGAAAAATTAACTATTATGAATCCAAGTTAGGTATGAGAATCTTTGCAGGAACCAATGAGAATCAAGGACCCCAAAGCTTAAGCTTCATTAAACTTGGTAAATTTCTCTATACCAATGCTAGAGAAAGAAATAAATTTTTATTTTTGATAATTTGATGCTTTTTTAGAAGCTTACTATTGAGGACTGTGAAGGGTTGATTTTCACCTTACTTGCAAACTATCACATGAGCCTTCCACAATTTTATGGATACTGGTAAGGGACACAGAATTTTTGGGTTAGAGACAAAGGAATTTATTGCTGCAGTACAAGAGGTATAAGATTCAGGTATGCCCCAATACCCCTGTCACCCCCTTACCCCACCAGGTTCCATGGAGTTTACACTGAGGGACCCAGGTGAAGGCTGAATACACAATAGATTCGCATCATAGCTGAAGAGTCCCTAACAGTAAGCCTGGCTAGTCTTTGCCCTGTGGGGAAACATTATCTTTATTATACTATAAGCAAACTTACCTTTGCTCTGGAGTGAGACCCTCGGTTTTCTAAGACTGTTCTCTATAGTAATGTCCTTTAGAAGATAGTCTAGAATGAAAGGGCCGTTTTTACCTCTGTTCACAAGTTAACACAAATAAGTGAGATTCCTAGAGAGCAGTCTCCCAAAACTATGGCCAAGCAAATCAGAGGATGTTTTCATGACTTGTAAACTATTTTAAGGAAAGTTTTCTATTTAAACTAGTATATACACCTAGTTAAAAAATAATCCAGTATTACAAAACGGTTTGCTTGTAAAAAGCACCAACACCCCCAGCCTCTACTTTCCTGCTCCTCAGAAGGAAACATGGTTAACTATTTAGTTGTTAGTTTTCTGGTTGGTTATCTCCAGTGATGTGCTGGTAAATATTTAACAATCAGCTCTTCAAGTTTGGTTCAAGTTTATTGGCTGATATTCCCATTTATATAAATAATATGAAAATAAAACAACAAATTTCATTGTTCATTAATCATGGGATTTTGGGGGGGCTAAAATGGATACCAGGTTTTAAACATTAGATTATTTCCTCAGGGTTTTTTTGTGCTATTTACAGTTTAATAGCTATACTAATGGCACACTTTTAAACTTAACTGCCATCACTGACATTTTCCATTAGTTTCTTAAATCTAGAAAATCAATAAAACAATAAATCAAGCCCTGATATGTAGCACTCACTGGTATCTGTGGTATATTCTTGTCATGACTGGTTTCAACCATGATACCAACATGACATCACTGAGCAGAGTCAAGAGGAAATGTGCAGTAACACTATTATGTGGTATTCTGGAAATAATCTCAAGAGCCTAGATGAAAGTACGATATATAGTAAAGTAATTTGGAAACAAATTTTGAGTATTTATTAGCTTTGCTCATAATGTATTTTTAGAAGTTTTTATAGTTTTATTTTTAATAATGGATGTGTTTAACAACCAGCTTACAAAATTCCTGAAAATTTACTGGGTCTTGCAAGTTTGTACAGGCTGGCTCCATCACATCACCAGTTAGTTTCATGTCTCTAACCAATATATGTATCGTTCTTTTTAATTTATTAATTCTAGACCTTGTCTACCGATTATCCATGATAATAGATGAGAATTTAACTCATTTATATTACTTCCCCTTGCCCTATGGTAGCTGGCTTCCAACATGGTCCCGAGAGAGACTTTCTTCATTTCAGCAATTTGTGTATTCTGCTCCCTCATTGAATAGGTCTGATCTGTGTAATTAATAGAATTTTGAGAAAATGATGGTGTGTAACTTTTAACATTAGGTCCAAAAATAACTTGTAGCTTCTGCCTTTCTCTCTTGAATCACTTGTTCTGGGGAGAGCTAGCCTCGTGAGGACACTCAGGCAAGCCCTGTGGAGATACCATGTGGACCTGAGACCTTCTGCCAACAAGGCAGCATGAGGTTGCCAGCCATATGAATAACCTATTTTGGAAGCAAATCCTCCCGTGGCAGGCTTTGAATGCTTGCAGCCCCAGATACATGAGAGATAAGAGAACCAGAACTACCTAGATAAACTACTCTCAGATTTTTGTACCACAAAAGTTATGAGATGATAAGTGTTTGTTGTTCTAAGCCACTAAGTTTGGGGGTAATTTGTTATTGAGTAATGGAAAACTAATAAATCCCATTTCTATTTCCTCCCAGTTCAGTTGTATCAATCTTCCCAGTTCTTCCACTGGTTTTTCATTCATTTATTCAGCACATTTATACATACTGCTCACCTGACATGTGCCAGCCATTAAGTGAGAGAAATAGAGCAGTGATAAAGTACTGACCTCACAAAGCTTATACTGCAGCAGGAGAGGGAGGCGATAATTAAGTAAAAATACACTGTAATACTCGATATTTATACATACTATGAGGAAAAACAAAGCATGGTTAGCCACAGAGATGAAAAGCGAAGGTAAGTCTCCTGAGGAGCAAACGTTTGGGCAGAAACCTGAATGTGGCGTGGGAGGAAGCCATGTGAGTATCTGGAGTAAGACATTTCAAGACAGAGACCAGCAAGTGGAAAATCATGAGGTAGGAAAGAGCTGCAAGGTTCCTTTGGTCATCTCTATACCTTTCAACTGCCTGTTTATTAAGTCTAGTTTTTATTCACACCCATTTTTTTTTAAAAAAATGACTGTGGCTCCACTTTGTGTAAATGGAGAGATTAAAGCTCCAAACTTTTACCTCCGCCCTCCAAGTTCCATGATCCAACCTCTGACAGTTGTATTTTACTTTGTGTTTTCACAATTGATACTTACTTTCTTCTGTAATCATAGTTATTAGTTTATGATTTGTCTCTGGATTAATTCTGAAGGTGGACCATAAAGCACACTTGCATACTGGTGACTCTACAAATGTGGTTTACCATGGCCAGTGCTCTGTGATGAAATTTTCTTCTCATCAGTTCAGTGTCACCGTGCCTGTGAACAACCAGTATCAGTGCTCTTAGAGCTGTAATTGAATGAATAGCCCTGTTTTCAGTCTCCACCAATGGATTCTGCTTTACTTCAAACTCACGTATTTATTCTGCTAATTTCCTTTGTTTCCTGTGTCACTCCCTCCCAAGCACTCTACTCTGGATCCTTTCCATAGACCAATCCCATTTTTGTTGTGGACAGTCAGTATTACTCTTCTAGGCTGAAGACACTGTTTCTTCATCCTCAGTGTCCTGGTTTTTGTCAGAGAAAATCCTCACATTACTTCCTTGGGAAGGATGTGTTGAAAGAAAAGATTCTGATTCCTTACACCTTTAAAAATACCTCTATCTTTCTTCACAGTTGATTGATAGTTAATTTAGGCATAAGCTTCTAAGTCGATAATCATTTCCCCACTCACTTGCAAGGCATTATTTATGTCATTAGCATTTATTGTTGCTGACACAAACTGTAATGCCAATCTGATTCTTACTTCTGTTTCAGTGACTGGTATGGGTTGAATTGTGTCACCCTCAGAAAAGATATGGGGAGGTCCTAACCACCAGTACATCAGTATGTGACTTTACTGCAACTACAGTCACTGGGTCATTGCAGATGTAATTAGTTACATTAAGATAAGGTCATACTGAAGAAGGTGGGCCCCTAATCAAATATACCTAGCGTCCTTATTTTGAAAAATGACCAGGTGAAAACAGACACACAGGGAGGAATGCCATGTGATGAGGAAGGCAGAGATTAGAGTTATGTAGATACAAGTCAAGGAATAATAAAGATTTCCAGCCAACCACCAGAAGCTAAAAAGAAGCAAGAGAGGATTCCTTTAAAGGTTTCAGAGGGAGCATGGCTCTGCCAGCACCTTGGTTTCAGGCTTCGAACCTCTAGACTGTGAGAAGATAAATTTCTGTTGTTTTAAGCCACCGATTCTGTGATACTTCGTTAAAGCAGCCCTGAGAAACTAATAAAAGACTGTGTCTCTTTCTCTCTGGAACAATCTGAAGCATCTGTTTCTCTGTAGTTGTCAGCTATTTGACAATAGCTTGTCTAACAGTAGTTTTCCTTTTTAATTTCTTGTACTCTGTTCTTTGGAAATTGGATGTTTCTGTCACAGGAAAACTTTTCAACTTTAGAAAATTCTCTGATGTAATTATAATTAGATAACTTCAATTCACAATCTCCTCTCTTTTATATTATTTATTTATTTTTGGAATTAGTAGAAAACTGTTGGAGCTCCTAGAATGACCCTCTCTTGTCTCTTTTCTCTCTGTTTTATTTTCTGAGAATGTTTTTTTAATCTTTCCAGTCTTTCTATTAATTTTTAAAACAATTTTGTCAATTATTTAAAATCTCTATTGGTTCCTGTTTGATTTTTTTAATTTTCAGATTTTAATTTTTGTATTAGGAAACCACATATTCTTGAATCTTTCTGAAACACAAACTAGAGGGTTTTGTTGTTGTGATTGGTTTAAGTGTATTCTAGTTTCTGAGTAATTTTGTTCAGCATCTTGTTTTGCTTTTAAGTTACTGCTTTTCTTCAAATGTCTGATAATACTAGTTCTTTCAGAATGCTGTGCTGCACTGCACACTGTTCTTGGGTGTGTCTGTGGGGTTTACTGACTGTCAGAGAGAGAGAGAGAGAGAGAGATCCACGATTAAGCTGGGGTCACCTAATGTCCTGAAGGTGGAAGAGTTTGTTTAAGAGCACTGGCACTCATACCTAGAGCTCTCAGAGGGATTTTTCTTTGGAGGAAAACCTGGCAGCAACATGGGGAAAAGGGTGGAAATGTTAACTGTCCCTCTATAGATTTTCATTCAATATTCCAGTTTTTAGTCTCTTCTCTAATTATACTTTCTTTTCTCTTCAGCTTTACCAAGGCCCAGGCCTCTCCTTAGGATTCTCAAAACAGATTATGGGTCTATATAACTTATCCTTGTTTATAAATTAGCAGTACTTTTAATAGAGTCCCACTAGGGAAAGGTGATAAACAGCTGTTTAAAATCTTGAACTAGATATCTATAAACCTTTTTTCAAAAAAGTACTCTTCAGTTAAGTTCATTTAGAAGATAAAAGGAGGTACCCATAAAGGAAAAATTTACATAATTTAGTTTCAATGATAAACAAGATTAAAAGCATTCAAAAATTCATCAGATGCTTCAGATTGCCAAGTATTTAAAAATATCTCTTTTAGGTTGCTTATTGTCAGAATTGTTTTCCATTGAAACAATTGTCATCTCTAGCCTCTTAGTTCTACTAGTAATGGTTTCTATGTGTATATTTTCTCACTGGAGCTTTCATCCTGAAACTTCACATGACATGGTGTGAAGACTGATAGCCCTAAGACTGAGTGCTAGTCCTGGATTTACCTGGTGGTGGTGCGATTCGGTGATGCAATTATAAGCACTATATTTCAGCTTTCAGAACCTCAATTTCTTCCATTATAAAGCAAAAGATTGAACTTAATGAAATATATGTTTCCTTCAGGCTCTGGGATTCTGTGGTTTAAATAGATTTTTTTTCCTTCCAAATACATTTTTGCAAAATTTTTAAATGTAATTATGTTTTGCCACAAAATAGAATAAATGATTTTATCAGGATCTAATCCCTTCTTTCTTCTTGCACTACTTTTATCTTGGTCCAAGCCATTGAATATGGCTTCCTGCCTCCATAGCATTGGGAGAGAGCTTCTTGAACTGCAAATCAAATTATAGATCTTCCTCTACTTATGATTAAGTAGAAGGGTTATGTCCTGATAAACCCATTTTAAATTGAAAATGTTGTAAGTTGAAATGCATTTAATACACCTAACCTACAGAACCTCATAACTTAGCCTAGCCTACCTTAAACATGCTCAGAACACTTATATTAGCCTATAGTTGGGCAAAATCATCTAACAGAAAGCCCAGTTTATAATAAAGTGTTGGATCTCATGTAATTTATTGAATACTGTCCTGAAAGTGAAAACCAGAGTGGTTGTCTGGGTACAGAATGGTTGTATGTTGGTGGTCTACCCTCCTGTCCCGTGGCTGACTGGGAGCTGTGACACTGCCCAGCATCATGAGAGAGTACAGTACTGCATATCACTAGCCCAGGAAGAGTGCAAAATTCCAAATTCCGAGTATGGTTTCTACTGAATGTCTATCACTTCCATAGACATTACCATTCCGTGGTAAAGTCAACAAATTGTAAGTCAAGTTTAAACCTTGTAAGTTGGAATCATGTGTATGTCATTCCTCTACTGAGAAAGCATCAGTGATGCTTAGAATCAAGCCTGAGCCTTTACCAAGGCCTGTAAGTCCGTGATCTAGACACTGCCTAATCTTCCATCTTCAACTTAGCCAGTTTGCACTTAGTTTGCTGAAACCATAGTGGTCACTTTTTCTTTCGTCAAATATGCCAAATTCTTTTCTGGCTCTGCTGTTCTTTCTACCAAGTCTGTTCTCTCTTCCCCATTTCACAGGTCTAACTCCTTTAGGACTCAGCTTGAAAGCCATTTTCTCATAAAATACTTCTTATCATTCCCTCTCCACTCCATTGTTTTCCTGATTTTCACCATCTTCTCAATTCATAGTGATTTATTTGGTGAGGGCAGAGACCAAATGTCTTGTGTTGATATCCCCTGTGCCTAGTATTATGTCTGGAAATCAGCAAGTGCTTGGTAAATATTTGATGAAATAGGAATAGACACTAAAATAAATAATTTTTGTATAAAATGTGTTATTGGCATACATTTTATTTTAGAAAAGTGATAACTGGTTAAACAAGGCAAAGTCAACCATGGTGCAGAGAAATAAAACAAGTTACAAAATTATGTTTCTTACTTAACTTGTATATTTTTATAGTCAAACTGCATTAAATCAGGCCTGTTTGTATTCAGATTTTCCAGGCTGACCTTGCTTGAAATTGGAAGCATTTTTAGAATAATTTATGCATCAAGAAAAGAGTCAATGCTCTAGTGATGCAAGGCCCCTGAGGGTAGAGAATCAAGTAAAATATTCATGAGGCTTAAGTGCAAGAGACATCAGATTTTCTCTGGTATTTTAACACTGTATTCCTGTGCAAGAGAGTTGTAAAATGAAGAATATGAGAGAAGATAAATATTTAGGATAATAAAGAGGACCTATAAAGTGAATTCTTGCCCCTATTTTTGCAGCTATTGCCTTTCCATGTGTGTGTCCGCGCGCGTGTGTTCCCCTATTGGGTCATATCAGAAGTTTCCTTATAATCATTATGAAAATTAATATTAAAATCAGGAGAAGTTTGGTCACTCCTACATGGCTTAACGCCTTTGATTTTGATTCATGTGTGACCATTTGAAACTGAGATGCATTTTCTTCATTTATTTTGCATGAAAAAGAAAAGAAGGGCCATAATGTCTTAATAATTGTGTAAGTTTTTATAAGGAATTTGGAGTTCCTCTGGATGAAAGCTAGCCTTTCTTTCCTCAACTTATCATCGACGTTCAACTGTGTGCTTATACATGACACTCATTTTTTGAGGTGTTCAAAGAAGACATACAATGAAAAGAGTATTGGAAAATATTTGAGGTGCAGTCATCTTTCAGAGTCCATGTTGAAAGCAGTCACTTAAAGTTAAATGAATAATAATATCATAAGAAACCTTGCTATGTACATTTCTCTACTGGTATATCTTTTATCTTTCTCATGTCATTGATTGCTTTATTCTGATTCTTCATCTAAAAGGTAAAGAAGTGTTTGGTAGGTTTTGGAAATACAAATTATTAAACACACCAATCTCTACCTTGTTTCAAAGCTTCTGCATGGGATGCTGTCCCCCCTTTCAACTTGAGGCTGCCTTGTTCTCAGATATTAGGTCACCACAACATGCAAAATGTTGAAGCTACAGAATGAGTAAGCCTAGAAGTTATTTCAACCTGAAGTGTCTTCATTTCCTGATATTCTTGAATATTTAATGTATAGAATATGATAAATGATCCAACAACATCTTAGATTGATAACATCTTGTTTACATTGTTTTAAACACTTGAACCAATATTTTTCTTTCAGAGCAGTAGCTGTGACATGATCTAAAATTTAAAATGAGAGCCTATTTAGAGGGCTACTTTTAGGTAAAGTACACAGAGCTCCCTCCTGCAGTGGAGAAGCCTTACACGTGTTCTAAGTGTATTTCAGATACAGGAGAAAACAGGAAGATCACAGCCTCCTCACACTCCTTCTATGACTGTTGTCAACAATCAGAGGAATCCTTTCATCCCCAACACTCTTGAATGACACATTTCTAAACCTTAGCTTTGTGACCAAAGATTTCATAAAAATAAGACTTCCTGAGAGTAAACATGACTGGAACAGATAAATCATAATTCATGGCTGAAATATGGGCAGTAATATTGTGGTAGACAAAAAATTCTCAGTTATCTTGAATTTAAAATTAGTATGATTTTAATCTTGAAATGGTGTCATTTGCTTGAGTAGTTACTGCAAAATATTTTTACCATTCTATAACAAAAATCAAAGAGAATATTTTACAGGCACCTGAATTCACATCAGCATTGACGTTACTATTAAATTTTCTGGAATGTGTTGTGGTTGGATATGTACATGTAGAAATGAAAGGAAACGTACTGGAGTGCTTCCAGAAGCTGTTGTTTTTTTTCAGTGCCTCTTCAGTACAGGACTCTACAGCAGTGTTCCCTCCTTTCTCGTTCATAATTCCTCTTTTATTTCTCTTCTCTCATCTCTCTCTGTTTTTATTATTTTTGTTTCTCTCCACCCTAATCACAACCCAAAGGTGATAGATGAATGTGGGAACAAAGGAACATAAGACAGGAAAATCACAGTTTCATATTTTTCTCATTAAACTCAGTTCTCTCATCAAATCCTGTTCTATAATTTAATAGCCATGAATGTTACTTATTTTTAGGGCAAAATATCTCTTCTGGCTCATTTCAGAGGTGTGCTAGTGGGTGCTGCAGTGTTGTCTAGAACCTGGAAGTAATTGAATTTTCCTAAATGAATCACATCTCGACAGAGTTTTAGCACAATATCAGTGTCAGAGAAATTTGAATAGATAAGACTCTGGTAAATGCTAGAATGTTACAAACCTGTCAAACCTCTGTACTGTTCTGTTTAAGAATTCAAAAATGGGCATCACCAAGTTTTGAGAAACAACATGTCTGCGGTGAACTTCCTGAGCTGGTGTCCTGGGTCTGCCTGCCCTCCTGTTTCCTACCCCGGTCTGTATCAGGGGTTTATCTTCTCAGTTACTGGTAACCCAGCGGCAGGCTTGTCCTGCCACCACCACGGGAGTCTCTGAGCATCTGTGGAGTGGAACTGACCTTGAAGGTCTTCACTAGCTTTCCCACAGCTTTCTGCTCTCATTCACACTACCTCCATCCATCTCGGCTTATGGCCTTGGAGTAATCTGACTTTCCCACTGAACTGTGAACCGAGATTTATTTATGTTGTCTCAGAGTATGTGCCAAGTTTTTTTTTTTAACTAATCATTTTTATAGTACTTAAATGTTTGAAGCATTTAGACACTTTCATTAATTTTTCTTGGTAGCCTGTAATAAGACATCAGAGTTAATTTTAATAGTCCTTTTCCCTTCATATTTATTTTATAAATACACTGAAACAGTTTTATTACACTTTAAATTTTTTCATGTTATTTTTTGTGTGGATGAAATATAGTTCTTGTCAAAAAAATTATAGTAACAGATGTTATATCATACTTCATGCTTTGTTAGATTTGCAGAAAAAGCAAAGAGGTTTTACAACCTATATGTGGTGGTTTAAAAAAATTCTTCCTTTAATAGCCAGTTTTCATCATAGTGCCTGGCATTTACCTTGAGCACTATTACTAAGGTAGTAACGATATTTGTAATTATAACAAATATTTCTGTCAATCTCATTGTATGCCGGGTATTCATACAAGTACTTTCAGTATATTTACTAACTTATTACTAATTAATAACCCTGTAGGGTAGATACTATTTATTATTCTTATTTTACAAGTGAGGAAACTGAGGTACAACAGATTTTGTGATTTGCCCACAGTTAACAAGTTCGTGAAAGGAGCCAGTTTCTGTCCCAGGCAGTACAGCAGAGCCAGCCACCACCCACTGCTGCTTCTCTGTTTAGAAATAAAAGCTGATCTCTGATTTGGACAGTCTTAAAAATTTATGATCTGAAGGCATTTTCTAGTTTCTGTGTTTCTAAAATGTGGGTCAGCCACAATGTTAGGGAGCAAAGCTCTTGGAGATGTAACATGCCATGATGACCTGAGTCTTTTTATAGTTGTGAAATGTTTAAATCCATAAACCAGAAAACTGCATGCTTAGTTTGAGTAAAATGTCTATGAATGCAGGAAGACTTGCTAAGATAACATCTTCAAGGATTCATGTTTTGGTTTGTATTTATGCATGAAATTTTCCAATCATATATCTATTATATTGCTTCTCTTATTCAAGTAAAACTATTCTCAAAGTTAGTTGATATAATATAATGTTAAAATATGCTTACAAGAAAATAATTACCAACTTTATACACATCTAATTAAGAATAATATCTAGCTAAATCTATTCTATACCCTAAATGTTAAATAAAATAAATAACAACATGTGTTTGAACCAGAGCTAAAAATGCAAGATATATCTATTTGTAAAGATGAGCTACTTAAATTTGGAGTCAAACTTGTAAGTCGTGATTCCATATTAGACGTGCAGTAAAGTGCAAAATAAAATGAATATTATAGTTAGTGTCAACACAGTTAATGAAAACATCTGAAGCCAACTGTTTAAATCATAACTAATGCCGCTGGACTCATGGCCTTCACCTATGCTTTGGAAAATGGATAAACACCATTTCCTGAAAGAGTCTTCCCTGATTTTCTGCTAAAGATGATGCCTCTGACCATGCTGGCTGTTCCTCTGGAGTTTCTGGGAGGTAGTCTTTCGTGGATTGTTCCACCACGGCACTGGACCATCCTGATTCTACTCAGCCTCTGCTCACAATCTGCATGTTTACTAGTCTGCGTACAGAAGACCAACTACATCTAGAGGGGAAACAAATTCAAGAAAATATGAAAAGTTGCTTGATTTTACAAAGCAGTAATTTTTCTCATTTTTTGCATGTATTCACAAAAATATTGTAAAGAATCAACTGTTCATGGAAAAGTTCACAGAACAATGATGGACAGTTGTCAGACTCAGGCAGGGGCCGGCCTTCTTGGCCGAGTGAATGATTGTTGATTATTAGCTTGGATGCTCTGCTCTGTTGCTGCTGAAACTCTCTAAAAGCAAATCCCATTCATACTTTCACTTGAGAGATGCAATTAGTATGGCCGGAGAGAAATAATTGTCACAACTCACGAGAATACTAATGATTCGTTTATACATAGGTACATTTTTACAATGCACTTCATTTTCATGTGAAAATTATAGGAAGATGTCACAAGTTAAATGTATACGTGCACATACATCATTTTCACATAAAAATGAAATATGTCCTATCTCCAAAACAATACCTTTGAAAGGCTAATGCATTGTTATGGTTTGCTGTTTACTTCATTTCACTTGTGGCTTTCTATAAAATGAGCTCCTTAAGCCATTTTTCAACTGAATAATCTTAAAAAGGTATAGAAAACTGCATTTTTTCCGTCAGTGCTAATGCTTTGATGAAATAAATGGCTACTCATTTGAATGTATTCCTTAATTTTTGATATATTTCTTTTTTCCTTTCCATTCTCAAATAAAGAGATGGATATGGATAATATTATCAAATAAAGAGAGCATGCTGAAAAAATATATGCTAGAACTTACCTCCAGAATTTAGCAGAGTTTTGCACATACTGGAAAGACAGAATGTTAAAGACTGAAGAGTCATAAAAGACCCTAATCGTACTCCTTCATTTTACACAGAAGAAAATTGAGACTTGTATATAGCGTGTGTCTTTGCCAAGGGTCACTGAATGTGAAATCACAGATTAGAAAGAGCACCCAACTCTCCATGTTCCAGAACAGAGTTATTTCAAATGTACTACTTTCCTTTAAAACATGAAACAAGTAACTTAAAAATTCTAATGCAACGGCAATAAAAATGTCTCCTCTATGGCTGAAACACAGATAAGTAGATTAATGCTATACCTTAACTATAATGGAATAAATAAATGTAAGAAAATTATATGAGTAGGAGAGATAGTATTAAAATGGCTTCGGCTTCTTTTTTTTTTTTTTAAGGTGAGTGAAGGGGTAATCTTCATAATTTGATGTGTTGACTTGAAGACAAGGTATTAATGGCATGTTACACACAGATGGTGCTCAGAACATTTTACATCTTGTTCAGAGTAAGATGGTTCTATTTCATTTCTAGAAAAATCTAGAGGATTTTTGGAAATAACCTAAAGACTGGCAAATATGGAGTACTGAGACATCAGCAGAAATTTTAGAATTCTAGGAAGTCTGTAATTGTCCTGCAAAAACACCCGACAACCTTTAAGATAAAGGACAAACTTCTTAGCACTGTCTCTGCGGCCTCCTTAACTGTTCCCATCAATGCTGCCCACCCACTTATCTCCCCATTCACCTCAACATGCTTTAGCAGTCTTGAAAAAGTGTCAGTTCCTACCGTTACATGTGCTGTTTCTTCCAAGGACGTTTCTCAGCAATGTCCTTCCAAGACATTAACATGGAATATTAGGGAAGATATGAGAAAGAAAATAAAGAACCGGTAACATCAAAGGGTGACACATCACTAAACTGTAGTCTAGGGATGAGAAGCAGATTTGAATTAAATCTTCATGAATCATTTTGCAGAGTAATCAGCAAAGAGTTTGAATGGTAGAAAGTATAAGACAGGGAGGGATTAAAATATGGACTGGGAATAAATATTGTTTGAGTATCTACTAAGTAATTTGTACAAACTAGTTGCATTCATATACCGTATATTTTAATTTTTGTATTATCCCTATAATGCAGGGGCTGATACACATTTTTTGAAGACCAAGAAGCTAAGCGTAAACTCTTATACCTAGTAATAGGCAGAACCAGAAATCAAATCCCAGTCTTTACTGAAATAATTGTAACCATAATAATTTATGAATATTTGTCACCTCTTTAAAATGTAGGAAATGCATAGAAGCTCTTCACTCCTCTTTCTCACTGATGCAGACATTTAGTTAGGACAGAATTATCTAAGAAATCCAGCTCTCCACCCAGTAGGGAATCCCAGAGTGACAGCATGCAGACTCTTCTTACAAAATCCCAGCAACTGAACCACAGCTTTTCAGGTTCTAGGATTGAAACTTGTCATGAAACAAAGTGGATCAGCCTTTTGAGACTGATTGAGGCTATTGACGTTCATGAGAGGCAGATACATAAAATTCTGAATTTTTCACTTACAGTTAGAAATACAACTATTGAGCCGACTAGAAATTTGACGTCCGTTATTAAGTGCATATTATCCTTGTAGGCAAATCTACAAATTATAGTCAGAAATTTGTTTCATGACAATGGAGTCAAGTCAACGATAATAGGGTGAGTAACTGTGCTACTCCTGGCATTGTGCTAAGCTCTTTATTTCAATTATTTCATTTAATTTTGCAATGATATTATGTGAATATTTTGTAGATGAGGAATGAGAGAATAAGAGAGTTTAATTAACTTCTCCATGTTTACAGAGCTGGTAACTATCAGAGCCAAAATTTAAACCTAAATCTGTCTAACTTTAGAGTGAAGATCTTAGTCATGAGCTGGTGCTGCCTCCCAAATGTGATGTAAACCAGTTGAGGGCAGGAAAAGTCTTAAAAACAACTCCTCTGTCTTATGTCCCACACTTTAAATCCATCTTCTATGCCACACCCTAATTCTCACATCAACGCTGTCGTATAGAGTGTCTCATCATCATTTTACAGAAAAGAAAAGCTTAAATATGAAATCATTTCCTAAGGCCACATAGCTCATAAGTAGCAAGACTGAAGAAGACTTAATACCTGACTCTGAAGCTTGCAGTCATTGTGTTGCTGCATGCTGCCATTCCCAGCCAGGCGTATTGTCAGAGAGAAATGACAGTCCTCATTATATGCCTGGCATGCTTTATCACTTTATATTATCTCATTTAATCTTCATAACAATTTGATGAGTGTGAATCTATGATTACTCTCATTTAATGGCTAAAGTTAGCTTAGTCAGAGAGAAGTGAAGTAATCTTCCCAGACTCACACAACTAGTTAGTGGTGGATCTAGGATATGAACCAGGCAGTCTGGCTCCAGAGCCCTACACTCTACTGCCTTTTGGGTGACCTTAACAGCAAATGACAACTGGCTTTATGGCCTGATGCATTCAGTTTCACTCTAGAAATTTTTTATTCATGAGCAACAGAATGGTTTTCCATACAGAGGTGAGGAAAATGGAGCAAAAGAAACACATTCCTACAGAGCAAGATCGTTTGTTTGTTACCGTTGTTGTGATTTAAAGTAGTTTTAGTCCAGACAGTGCACAATGTAGAAGTTTGGATTAAAGCTTCACTAGCTACTCGTATTCTAGGCTTGCCTCCCTGAGACTCCATCCCCAACAATTTGCGGAAATTGAGAATATATAGTGGTTAATGAGGCAGACAAGAAGGACAGAAATAATGCAGGGTTGTGAAGAGCTTCATGTGGAAATCATGAAAACATGATAGTGTCTGGGTGAAGTTCAAAGGAAAGTGGAACAGAAATGGTGCTATGATAAGATGTATTTCAGGAAGTCCACCTGAAGACAAGCCTCATATACTCTTGTTATAAAACTGGCTTAGAGGTAAGACATCATAATTATTGGGGACTTCCGCCATTTGTCCACAAGAACATTCTGCAAAAACTAGATATTTGGATCAGTTATAAACTTAATATGGAGGCCTGTCATGAGACCTAACTGCTACCAACAGAGAGGAACTTATTAAAAAAGAAAAAAAAAGCAAGAACCCTGAAAAAAATTATCATTCAATTCTGCAGTGTGAGCAAGCCAGAAAAAGAAGTGATACGCAGAGTTAGATACTGCAAGGTAGTGAAAGTCCACTTTTTACAAAGCTTGCAGAAAGAATGACTACGAGTCCATATAATAATAAAGTGACGATGCCACAAAAGGAAAGGGACACTGTTGAAAACGGACTTCAGACCATGCAATCACAGATGGTGCTGCTGAAGAAGAAATTGTTGAAATACCGAAAGAAATCAGTGTAACTGCGCAGGGAGTTTTCCCGTGAACGTGAGAACATGTAAAATGATGGAAGTAGCAGTACATAAGCAAGAATGATTACAGAAGAATAATACAGACACCTAAGAAAAATTCCAGTGAGTTTAAAGCAAAAATGGAATTGAGAATTCCTAAGGAAACAAAAAAGAATGTTAAAAATTCTTTTCAAATCAAGAAGGATAATAAAAAGACGAAGGTCTGTTGCTTGAGACTGAGGGTTATATATTAACAGACGACCGGAGGAAGCCAACTACTCTATTCCATTTAACTTTTCCCTTTAGACAGGACAGAGGATAATTTTCACTCTAGAAAGAAAATGATTGCCATATATAAGAGAATGCACCCATCTGCTTTGATTACATCTTGTATTATTGTGAAGACTTGAAATCGACATTGCTGAATTATTACTGGTTTATTCCTGTTATCAGGTAAACCTTTATATATGCCAAACACCCCATAAAGTGCTTTACAATTATCAACTCAGTTACTCCTTAAAGCAACTCTGCAAGGTTGATGATCTTTCCACAATTATAATGAACAGAAGATGGACATTAAATAGACGGGGTTATCTTCACACTCAAGATCTCCCTGTCCAGTGACACCATTTGATTTTAAATGAGGTTATTTGGTATAACTTGTTCTTGTTGAACTCATATTGTCCTGGGGATCTCTGATTAGTGTTAATAATCTGCTCATAATCTAATTCTCAGTAATCAAATGAAGAATCCTACGCTATTTAGACATTAAACTGACCAATTATTGAAACATGCAGATTGTGTCATGCTGATCAGATCTTTAGCTGATACGAAGTTGGGAATGACAGAATCTTAAGGCTGCAGGAAGGACTGAATTTAGTTGAAACAACAGGAAGGGGAATCTCCTGTTTTTTCTTTTTTTAAGGGAAAGGGTTATATTAGATGGATTAGAATAGAGAAGCCTGAGTGTGGCTGAGGATGAATATTATACTTCACCAATCTCTGTATCAGTTGTCTTATACCATTATAACAATGATTTATAGTTCAAAAGTCAAGACTTCCAAAAAACCATAAACTACATGGAAATTTGTGTAGATTCCCTTTTATACACTCCTCTGGTGTACTTCATCCATACATACATCTTTAATAAAGGCCTTAGAATGACACTAGGCTTCCTGTGCTTAAGATCCAGATACCTTCTGGACATCTTGACCTGGTTGCCCCTTGGGTGTATGGAACTGATCTTATTTGTGAATTTCCATACAAACTGATTTCTTCTGTATAGCCTGTATTTGTCAATCAGGATAAGCTAGGTTATTCTATTGTAGCCAACACCCAAAAACCTTAATATTTTGACAAAACAAGGGTTTATTTTTAGCACATACTTTGTGAGGATGATCCGAGGAGAGTGGTCCCTGCCATCTGTCATCAACATTCTTATTCCTGGACTTAGACTGTTTGAGTTATTTATTGGTGTGTAACATATCACTCCAAATTTTAGTGGCTTCATACAACAGTCACATAACCTCTCATGGATCTGCGGGTTGAGTAGGCTTAGTGGGTGGGCCTTCTGCTCCCCATGATGTCTCCTGGGTCTGCAGTCACCTGAGACATTGATAGGGCTGAATTGTCCAACACAAATCACTCCCAGGGAGATCGATGCTGAATTATTGGCTGAGAGTTCCAGTGGGACTGTTGGGACTGTTGGCTGAACAACCTACATGTAGTCTGTTTATGTGGCTTGGGCTTCTCACAGCAGGGCAGCAGGGCTCTGGAGGTCATGTCCTGAGAGCAAGTGTTCCAAGAGGGAGGAAGTGGAAGATGCCATTCCCCTTTAAGACTGGACCTGAAATTGGCCTCGCATCACTTCTGCTGCATCCTCTTAGTTTAAGCAGTCAATTCCATGATTCATGGAGGAAAAAACCACCTCTTAATCAGGAGAGTTAAAAAACATGACTGTCTTTAGTTCACAGGCTGTTAGATCAATGATTGTCTAGGATTTGCTTGTAATCACAACAGTTTAAGAAAGAGAGAGCTGCAGGCCCTCACATCAGCAAAGAAATCCTTATCCTCAAAGTGACACCTTTACTTCAGCTCACGATCCTCCAGGCAGCATTGCTCTAATGGCTGCACTATAAGGATATAAGAAGGTACGATCCTGCTCTGTATCTTGAAGAGGACAGGAACAGAGTGTTTAGTAAACAGCACTAATGGTAACTGCGCCACGTCTTGGTTGTGAATGGACTCGGTGAATGCAGGTATCTGCACACAGATTCAAGGCATAAACCTCCGATTTGTCAATCTTGTCATTACCCACAATCAGGAAGTCACCTCTTCCTACTGATTCTCTCTTCCCTGTAGCTCCAGTTTGTTTCCTCCTCTCAATCTACTGCTGTCTTCATTAACCATTGCCGGGAATATCACGACGACTTAATTGTCTTCCTGATTCTAGGTGGACTCCCCTCTGTTTGTCAAACCAGACCCAGAAAGAGGTTTATAAACTGTAAATGTAATAATTTATAAAATTATAGACATTTAAAATACTCTGTACTAAATGTAAAATCATCTGCTTAACATCTTTCATTAATTCAACACATTTAATATCTCCTGTGGACCAGGGGCTGTTACTTTCTGCCAAAATAAATTTTATAATTTCAATGTCTTCCCTCTGCCATTCTTAGCAACTTAAAAAATTTTAATATGACTCAGAATGGATTTAAAAACAAGAGCACTAGCCCACTTCTCCAATTTCATTAATATCTGTTTTCTTCCTTGTCGTTATAGTTTTGGCTTAGTTATATAATGTGCATTTTTTTCTCAAAGGATAAATTTTTATTTTAATTTTTAATTCTACTTTAAGAACTTCTAATTTATTGCTTTCTGCTTTTATTACTGTTTATTCCCTTTAGGAAAATTGCCCTTATGGTACTTCTGAATTATTGAATTGAATGCTTAGTCCATTTATTTTCATTTTTAATCTCCTAATTGTAAAGGCATTTCAGGAAATGAATCTAAGAGTTGCTAAAACTTAGTTGTCTCTTATTTTTTTTTATATGTTGTGTATTTATTTTATTTATATATAAAATAGTCTATAGTTGCATTTTATTACAAAATAATATATATAAGTGGGGAAAAAGTAGTGTAAGAAAGAAAATAATTACTGAAATTCCAGTACTAAAACATTTATATTCTTCCTGATCTAACTTTAGAGCAGTGGGGTCATATTTTTGATCAATCTGTTCACATCATTTTGTAATTGATTCTTTTCACTTAGGAGATTATGAACATTTTTCATGTCAATAAATATGTGTGTGTTTTTTAGTGTATCTTTATGTTTTAGAAGAGGATGGCATTTCCTTATAAGAATATACCATGTTTTGTTTGATTCTCTCTGATTCTAAGGTATTAAGAAGACTCAACTTTTCATTAATGAAAATATTCTTATCAGCTTTATTATTTACTTGTGAATATCTGTGTTCATTTCCTTTTCTGGTTTATTATCAAATTGCTTTTATAAAGTATAGTCTTAAATCTGGAATTTCAGGATCAAATAATATTCAAGCTTAGAGTCTTTAACCTTAGGTGATGATTTTCCCTCCCAAAAGGCTATAACAATTTATTCTCCCACTAGTAAAAATACATTAAATTATTTCTTTTCTCACCTCACATCAAACTCAGTATATTACTCTTTTCAATTTTTACCAATTCAATAGATTGAAAATGCATACTAATACTGCTTTAAAATGCGTTTCTTTGATTATTAATGCTGCTGAGTATTTTACCCAATTCTTTCTTTGATTACTTGTACATATTTTCTTATTAATTTGAAAATGTTCTTTATACATTAAAAAATAAAATATTCTGTATGCCATATATGTTGAAAACATTTATTCTCTATTTTCAAGTTATCTTTAAATTCCTCATCTTTTCATACATTAAAATTTTCAGCTTATGTTTATGCTTTTTATTTTATTGATCTATTTTGACATAAAGTTTTTACTATAGAAGTTTAATGATATATTTTAATTACAACATTGGTGGGATAAATCCACTGTAATATTTTTATTTTTCAAAACACTCTTTTACTACTATGCATTTTTTTTAATTTTAGAGGATTTGAATTATTAAATTGTATTAACAACAACAACAAAACCCCTTAAGATAATTTCATTGAGCTTGCATCAGATTTTTATATTAATTTTGGACAAACATGGCATCTTCAAAATATTTCTTTCTCTAATTTAGAAGAGCTCACCAACCGCTTGGGTATTCCAGGCAGGCAATTATATCCTCATTAAGAAATCATGACTTGAGTTCCTGCTTTAAATATTTTGTCTCTTTTTAAGTTTATTAACTATTACTTCCACAATATTAAGTAATAGTAACAAAATATACTCACCTGTCTTGTTTCTGATTTTAGTAAGAATTGCTTCAGCATAATATGATAGTTTATTTGAAACTGGTACTTTTTTTTTAGTAAGTTAAGAAATTATACAACTTTATATTGAAAATTAAAGATTGGATTCTATTGCATCAAATTCTACTTCAACATCTACTCAGAAGTTTTTCCCCCCTTTGATCTAGTAATGAATCATCTCTGGATAAATAATATTTAGTTGCTATATTATTTTATAAAATAATACTGAATTCAATATGCTACTACTATTCATATGGTAATTTTATATAATGGAGATTAATTTTCTTTATGTGCTATTTTTGTCAGATTCTGATGTCTGATATTTTGACTGTATTTGATATTTAATATTGACTGTATTTAACAGTTAGAAAGATATTAGTTAGGTATCACTATAATAAGAGCATCCTTAAGTTAGTGTTTAAAAAACACCATTTCTATTTCTCATGAGTGTGTGAATCAGTCAGTTGATTCTGCTGTTCTGGATGTGTTTGGTTTATCTCAGCGAGGCTTAGTCAGCATCTGCGGTCTGCTGGCAGGTCACCTGAGAGAGAAAGGTATAAGGAATCCTCAATGGGGATAACTCATCTCTCCCTCCAGCAATCTAGTTGAGGCATGTTTTCATGGTGGCATCAGAGGTCCAAGACAGAAAGTTGAACCATGCGTGTGTCTTGGAAAGTTTCTGCTTGCATTAAGTTTGATACTGTTCCATTGGCTAAGCAAATGATATAGCCAGGTCCAGAGTTAGCATAAAAAAAGACACTGTCATAGGGCATAGATACTGAGAGATGTGAAAAGTTGAAGGCAATAATACAATCAAGCCACAACAGAAAAAGTTATTTTCTTTCCTATTCTCTGCAATTTTAAAAAATGGTTTAGGGATTATCTGTCCAAAGTTAAGTCCTCAAGCTTCATAACACAATTTTGGCTGTGTAAACTTTCTTTAAAAATAGAATTCTTTTCATAAAGGTTTTAAAATACTTTAGCATATTTTTGTGCCTAGACTTTTCTTAATGAAAAAAACTTCTTTGTGACTGTAATGGTACTTTATTCCTAAAGTTGTTTACTTCTGTGTTCCCTCCTCATTCTTAACTGGTCTTATCAGAAACATGTCCATTTTACTAATGATTTAAAAGAACCAGTTCCTAGATTTCTTTCTATTAGTTTTACTGTGTTCTTGTTTCTAATTATTAGTTTCTGACTTTTTCTTTTATATATTCCATTTTCTACCTTGCAAAGAATTTATTTTATGACTCTTCAGTGGAATGCTTTCATTTATTTTTATTTACTGTACTTAATCGTGATACTTACTTGAATATTCATCTCAGATCAGTTTGGCTCCACTCTATAAAGTTTTGATACATAGACCAATATTTATATTTTCTAAATATGTGAAATATCCTTTTGTATCATTTTTGGTAGAGATATTTATTTAAATCTATTAGTAATTTTTAAAAATATATGTTATTAATGTCTATTATTATTGCATTTTTGTCACATAATGTGAACTATCCCATTTAATCTATTTTGTAACTTGCTCAAAATTTCAGAATATTTAGTATTTTGGTCCACTAATATAAAGTTAATGTTTCACAGATGCTTAAAAATGTGCTATATTAACTGTGGAATGTACAATTTACATAATTAGTGATTGACTTATGAGAATGATAATATTATTAGAAGTGTTCATTTAGTTATTTTTATATGTTGTCAGTTATAGATAATTAATGATGCTTAAATTTTTATATCCCATATGCATTTCTGTCTATATCTATTTGTGTATATCTCTTTTTATATGTATTTTTTTCTCTTTATCTTTCTAGTATTTTTACTTTGTATATGTGTGCTGTCTTTTTTAGCATATAAGATTTCATGAGCTGTAGTTTTGTAACATTTTGTCATATTTAATAATTTTCCTTCAATTTCTTTTGTCTGATGTAGCTATTGTTACACTAGCTTCTTTTTTTTAATTTTTCAGTAATAATAATAGCTAACACTTATTGACACCTCCCTGTGGGACATAAACAGTTATTAAATATTTTACATACAATGTTTTATTCAGTTCTTACAAGAACCTTATGAAGTGTATATGATACTTGTTCCATTTACTGAGGTATAAAGCTGAAGCATAGGGAATTTATGTAAGTTGTTCAAAGTCACAGACCTGATAAATAGCAGAGCTGGAATTTGAACCTAAGCTATCTGCCTCCAAACTGAGGTTTTTAAAAACTATACTCTATTCCTTCTTTTATATGCTGCTTGGTTTTATAAGAATTAAGTAATTTTCCCCTCTCTTTAAGTTCACTAAGTCTTTATATGGCTGTGTCAAATCTACTAATAAGCCCATCAAAGGCATTTTTCACCTCTATTCCTATGATGATGATTATTAATATTATTATTATTTCTGGAATTTTCTATTTGATTATTCATAAGAGAGTCCATCTCTGCTGAAATTTTCCATCTGTTCATGCACATTGTCCACTTTTTCTGTGACAGACTTTACCATATTAATCATGGTAATTTTAAATATCCTTTTACTTTCAACATCTGAGTTGTATCTGCGTCTGGCTTGGTAATTGGTTTATCCCTCAAGAGTGTTTTTTTTTCCTTGCTTTTTAATATGTCTTGTTATATCTGAATGGAAGATGAACATTATGCAAGAAGACTAGAGAATAAGGTGAACAGTACTCATGCCTGGAGGTGGGCATGCCTCTTCTTCTGCTAGGCTTTTATTGTGGGCTGTTGCATCAATCCAGTCAAGTCAGTCTCTCTTGATTTAGGCTTTGTTATTATTTGTTGCACTCAACGTACTACAGGCTTCAAAGCCTCTCACTGATACATTGTTCTCAGTTTGGGGGTTGGTCACCAGGGAGAATTTCTCACTCTTACCAGGGAGAATTTCTCACTCTTCCTCAACATTAGATTCTCCTGTGAGCCTGTGCCTCCAAGAATGTATTTTTATACTGTAGCCTCTCTCTCAATAATGGAGAGCTGCTGCTTGTTACTCAGCGCTTGTTACTCTGGTTGTGGAGGGTTGGGGAGCCATTCTTAGGCTTAGGCCAGCCCTGTGTCCCTGGACTGAGTATGGGGCTTTCTCTGTGATCCTGCCCTCTTCCTCATGGCAGCCCAAACTTTCCCTTAAGTATTTGGCAAGCTTTATGCTAATAAGAGATTTTACTCTTTCTGTAGTAGCTGTTGTTTTTCTTTTACCCTTTTCTCGGTGTCAATGGGTTTTCCCTTGTGCCTCGGACAACAGGGTTTGCTGTCCCTCTCACAGTGACTTAAGGCTTTTGTTCCATGAGGGCTGAGAGGAGAAAGATCCTGGTGAAGCTTTGCCCCTTTCCCACCACAGAGGCTGCTCCCCTCCCTGGAGCTGCAGCACTGACCAACGTTCTCCGCGCTCCTAAGTACAGGCTTGTGCTGTTCTTCCCTGCACTCTCTACACTCTCGTGCAAGCCCACACTTGGTTTATGTGATTTACTTTAAAAATTAGCAGAAATCTTCCCGCTTCCTTTTATGATGACCTTGTTTTACTTCCGTGCTCTGTTCCAGCTAAGCCAGCACTCATGCCCCTCTCTGTCTTTGCAGGAGCTGGTCTTTCCTTATACTTCAAGCTAGGAGGTTGACCTGAGATCTCAGCCCTTGGATTGGGTTGAGAGCAGTTATGATTTTGTGGATCACCTGGCTTTTTCTCTTGTTTCTAGCTTTTTCCATCCTAAGCAGAGGCTGGAAATGTAATCCATGTAAATGAAAATACCTCTGTTGGATATTATGTGTTTTTCTTCCTGGTACTTGTTCTGCTGTTACTATTATGTGTGTTTGCCCATTTATGTTCTATCTTTCACAATGTATATATTTATCTTCTTTTATGATTTAGAAGGTACAAATCCTGTTTTTAATTTATCTGGAGAATGTATTTAAGTCTATTTAATGTAACTTAATATACCTTAATTACAAAATCTCATACTGAAATGATTATTTTTGTTTCTCTTCATGCATGATAATTAAGGTCTCTTTACTTCCTCAGTTCTTCAGCTTCAAATCCACTTTTGGAAGAAAACATTAGTTGATAGATACTAACTCCCCCCCCCCACATATATATATATATACATATATATACACATATACATATATATATATATATATAGAATCTAAACATATTACTTCTCAAGAATTTTTCCCTTGCATTCAATTTTGCAAAGATATTAATACATTTTTCTAAGGCCTAGCTTCATATATGTACTTGCTTCCCAATTTATCTTCTAATCTCTTTATACTTTTGTATTTTCCATTCTTTGGTTCTGGATTTTGATTCATCCCATAGTCATCTCAGCTAAATTCTCTTGCCAAAGGAAGAGTATTAAAAAAGGCATATTTATTTTTTAATTCATGGGGATTTGAGAATATTTTCCGAAATGAATGACAATTTGGTATTCTTGGTGGTTTTTTTTTTTTAAATCTGACAACATAACATGCTTTTTTATCTGGCATTTGCTTCAGAGGAGAAGAAAACTAAAGGTATCTTTATTTACATCTGAAACTAGTTTAATTTTTTGTTTCTTTGCAGATAATCTGTTTCTGTGCTTAGATGCAAGAAGAAAAGTTTTTATGCCTTGAGAATTAAAAAAAATCACCAGATTAGATATAAAAATGGGATTTTTTTTAATTTCAGTTTTTCCTGTGACTTGGTGGAAACCTTTGTGTTTATAAACAATCTTTCTTGGCTTAGAAAAATTTTCTTCCATTATTTTTTTAACTATTGAACTTATTTTTGTTGACCTAGTTTCATCTGGAAAATCTCAAAGTCTTAGATTGCATTTTTATGTCTGCAGATCATATTTGAAATTATTTTTTCTTTTGGCCATTTGCTGTGCCTTCCCAGAGAGTTTTTTAAATACATTCATCATGTAATTTATTTAATAATCCTGACATGCCATTTATGTGCTTTACTATTCCCAATTTTAATTTTTATTCTGTAGTTCAAATTTTCTTTTCTGTCTTCTGTTTCCATATCATCTCATCTTTTGTATCTTTATCTTCTTTTTGGCCTGTCCTCTCTTCTGGTTCTCTACTGATGTGTAGAGGACTTTAATCAGATTATAGTACAACACTTTTATCTAATGCAGTTGATTATTTATGTGAGGTATGCACTGCCTCTGAGACTTAAGAGTAATATTTCTATTTCTGTAGGGTGCAATGATTTTTCATTTGTTTGTTTGCACTTGTACGAACTTTCTAGGCCCAATCTTTACTTCTGTCAATAGATAAAGAAAATGAAGCACCCTTAACTTCCCCTACAGTCCATTTAGGTTATGGTCAACTTTTCTTTCTCTGATCTAGGATTATAGATCAAATTGGTATGCTCAACATTTAATTAAATTTACCATACCATATAAGTGGGCATTCCACTTGTTTGGGTTTTTTGAACTGAGAGTTACTTAACTTAGTTGATCTAATCATGGTAGAGCATTTATTCCAGGCACCACATGGTTTATGCCACATCACTAAATAACTAAGCCTTCCAAAATCAAAATCTTTGTCACTTAATCTTTTCTACTTTCTTAAACTTGCCATGTTTCCTGCTTTGAGTAGTAGTTTCTGAATATTTGTACAAAGAGAAACTGAGGAGGCGACATAGAAGGGCAGGACAAGGGCTCTGGTTGTTAATGACGGTGGTTCTCATACAACCTAGGATGGCTGACTGCTTTTCTGGTCCATGTAGCTCTTGTAGCCTAAAATTGCTCATAATCAAAAGGGCTTACATTTTATAGGGAGAATCAAAATACATTTCTAGCTTTCTTGTGCTAACTTGAAAAAGAATATATGAGGCTGCTAAAGACATATATTTAGAATAATTATTCCATCCTAGAGTTTTGCATAAACAAAGGGATTATATAATATAAAGAGAATCAAAGTGTTTTTATACTTTCCTTGGACTAATCTGCCCTGTTCTGGTGATAAGTATGAAATGTGAATTATGCAGATGAAGTAAATATATCCTTTCGAATTCGTTGTCAATAACAATTTAGTCAATAGAAACTCTATAAGAATTTATTATATATCCTTTTCCTAACTTGAGTTATGGGCAGCATTAAAACTTTTTGTTTGTTTGTTTTTTGGTTAAAACCATTGTGGACATTTCTAAAATGGATACTTGGAAACGTTGTATCACAGCTAGCTAGTGTTAAATTAAGTTTCAGACCCAGTCACTATAAATTAAGTCCTCCAATTCATGCCATCTTAAAAGTTTAGTTATCTCTTTCTTCACCTTAAGTTTTTCCAGTCTATAGCACTCTGTAAGTGTTTTAAAGCAAAAATGATTCACTTATTTCTTGAATGTAATTAATCTTATTGATTGAAATAAGAAAATACAGAAATGGAAAATTATTCTGAAAATGCTACACATGATTGAAAGGAAAGCATAGCCATGAGAAATAAACAGAATAAATAAGTTAACACAGAACAAATTGTGCCAGACAAAGCTGGTTGCTTTTTTGATAGCTTTAGTAAATGAACAGTAGCTGTAATGCATCTTGACTTCTAGCAAAATACTGGAGACAACGCCATGTGAGATTTCGATTGCAAAATTAATTTGAGTTGGCTTGAAAAACACTGTTAAATGAAATGTAAACTGGTTGAAAGGACATACAAAGAAGAGTGTTGATTAATGTCGATGAACTAATAAATTGAGTGAGATCTTCAGTTAAATGTCATAGGTGTGGGTCTTAGGTTGAATCACCACTAAATGTTTTATTATCTTTTGGAGAAAAAATAACATGAGGTTGATTGAATTAGAGCAGATAATTTAGCAGGGGACACTAGTGATTACAGAAACTACATAAAGACCTGAATTTATTTTGGAGAAAAAAACAAGAATACTTTACTATTTTATTTAAAGATTCCATCTTTTCATCACAAAAGGGAATTCTATGAAATATCAGTGCTTAAAGACCTTCAAGTTATGGAATTCTTCAAAACACTTAGAGAACTAAGTTAACTAATGTCTCAGTAAGGCAAAAACCACCATTTCAACACAATTAGTATCTATAATTGATCCAAAATGGGAAAATGTTGGTGACTTCTTAGCTAGAGAACATGGTAAAGTTGTTTACTATTACTTAGTAGAAATATGAAATCTAACTATAAAACTGGTAATCCTAGAACCTTTGGGCAGAACAGCAGAGGGAGAATTTTGAAGAAGGGGAGATAAATACATTCTTAACTATGGAGAATTTTTGGTAAGACTAGAGATACTTGAAAATATTAGAAATAAAATTTTAGAAATAAAAATGTCTTAATATATCCAGATAAAATAAAGTTAAGTGTAAAACTAAGCCTTTTCAAAGTTGGTACTTTAATGCTAATGAAAAACTAGTCAGCTGTTCTGTAAATGAGATAATCAGTTAGAATAAGAAGAAAATCATTACAATCCATGAACTGGATTATTCTTATGATAAATTAAACATGCAAAATTAAGAAGATAAGTTGGAGAAATTTGAGGATTTCTGCTCTTTCCCAGTGCTAGTGAGTTGGCAGAGTTTTTAATAACTTAGAAGACAGGGTTGGTTCCATCTACCAAAAACAGAGAGGAGATTTGAGTTACATTTATTCAACACGTATTTATTGAATAATTTATATGTGCACTATTTTGGTTTTGCAGCAGGTCCCAAACATGATTAAATCAGAGGATAATAGTTTCCTGTGGCTGCCTTAACAAATTACCACCAACTGATTATCTTAAAACAACAAAAATTATTCTCTCACAGTTCTGGAGGCCAGCACTTCCAACTCAAGGTGTCAGCAAGGCTGTGCTCCCTCTGGAGGTTCTAGGGGAAAATTCCGGTTTTTTTGCTTTCAATTTCTGGTGACTGTCGGCATTTTTTGACTTTTGGCAACATCATTCTAATCTCTGCCTCCCGTGACCTTATTGCCTCCCCTTCTGTCTGTCAAATGACAACTGTTGTCATTGACAGTTGTCATTGGATTCAGAGCCCACTCATGTAATCCAAGATAAAACTTGCATCTCAAGCTCCTTAATTTAATTACATCTACCAAGACCCTTTTTCCAAATAAAGTAACTTTTACAAATTCTAAGACTAGAATTGGATGTCTTTAAGTTGCTATGATTCAACCTACTACCAGAGCAGTTTTTAGTAAACATTTTAAAATTAGGTTTCTGTCCCCACACTGATATATACACAAGGCCATTCTCTTTCTCTTAGAATAAATACTTTACAAACACTGTACAAGCATCTATAGCAGAATCAAGGTGTTTTCCACTTTAGGAGAATTTGAAAATGTAATCCATCTATTTGTTCCAAATTAGCATCCCAGGTAGTCATCTCCAATACACATTCTCTTCATGCTGCTTTGCAATCTGGCATAAAAGCCTATTGATTCTGTTTCTGAAATGGATCTCAAGTGCTTCCCCATTCTGCTAATTCTCACTGAAATTCCTTAGGTTAAGGCCAAATAATTTATCCTGGGGTTGCTGCCTTCTAGTTGATGTTTTTCTTCTAATACTTGGCCCTCCTGTTCACCTTCACGTAACAGCAGATACGTATATTTGTCAAACACAGATCTTATTGTATTATCTACTTAATCTCTCTAGCTTTCAGAGACATACATGAAGACTAGTCTTCTTTTAAGAGCTTGCAAGACTTCTCATAAATTGATCATTTCTGTCCTTGTCCCTAGCTTTCGCTTGCCATTCCTCCCCTTACTCCTTAATGCTGCACACTCCCACACCTCTGATGTTCCCGCTACAGGGAACTGTTCACCATTTCTTAAACACTTCATATATTACATTTGCTCATGTTATTCCCTGAACTAGGATGCTCTTCCCTCTCATTTCTACTTTAAAATTTTCTGCCTAATTATTAAGGCACAAGTCACATATTACAATTTCTCTTAGTCCTCCCAGATCCATACTCTTTATCCTCATATTTCTTTATATGTAACTCTATTACTGTATGTGTCATATTTTATTATGTTCAATTATTTGCCCTATGTGATTTATCTTTTAGGCTCTGACTACCTTGGAGGCAGAACTGGATGTTATCTATCTTTCTATCCCTAGTTGCTTGCATGGTTCTTGGCACACAGTAGATGCTCATAAAGCTCTGATGAACTAAATTAATTTAAATTAAAGACTTTGGTACATTTAAATGGCATGACTTACCTGTATTTGTTTTATAATCATAAATATGGTTGAAGAATTAAGCAAAAAGCGTCTAGAACCAGGAAATCAATGTGTAACAGCTCCTACAGTAAAATAGGACGATGCATTCAATTACTGATTAAGAAAACAGTTATTGAGTCAATATTGGTACTGCATAAAGCCAGATAATTCTAAAATAGAATTTTTGAAAATATGTATCTTTTAATCAAAGGCAAAAAACATCATATTTGTCAAGAATATTAGAGTTGCTTGAAATAAGCTAATTCAAAGTTTAAGCAAAAAAAGAACCTTGCTGGTTATGTAATTGGGAAGCCCAGGAGGACTGCAGGCACCATGGACAATTAAATTTGGGGGCTCAAGCAACATCATTAGGAAACTGTCCATCTTTCTCCATTACTCTCCATTACTTTCTCCATTACTGTTCTTTTCTTTGGCTTCCTCCTCAGGTAGATTTTCCCCCTATGATGACAAAACTACAGCTCTAGACCCTGTCCTCATATTTAACAATCCTGGCAAAAAGGGAATGCCTCATGCTCAGTTGTTCCAGAAAATGTCTAAAAGATGAATGGAGGGCTCTGGTTGACATTACTTTAATCACTCTCCCATCTTTGAACGAGTCAGTCTGGTCAGAGGATGGACTTGTCTGATCTTTGAGATCTGGATTCACAAGCCAAATACTGAGGCAGAGATTAAGTATTACAACCACTAAAAATAGAGGTGGAGTGGTCCCTGAAGAGATGGTTTAAAAATGAAACAGCTAACTTACATGTACTAACTCATTTAATCCTCATAACACTATGAGGGAAGTGGTATTAAGATCCCCAGTTTAGAGTTAGGGGGATTGAGACACAGAGAGGACAGGAGAGTACTCAGTCTTACTCAACTGTAAGTGACCAAGCAAGGCTGTGTGCTCTACTCAGTCTGACTTCAGAGTCTGGGCTCATAATAACCAGACTATATTAACAAAATTATGAATATTGTAATTCCAACTAAGCTAAGAAATAATAATAAATTCTACATTTAAAAGAAGCTGTGCTTTACTTTCTATTTTTCTATGTATTGGTATTTACATAGTTAGCATGTATTTCTTTTGTAATTACAAAGTAACATGTATACTTTATATTTTACTATAAATATGAGAGAGATCCCCTATCTTCAGTGCCCTCATTGTATACTGTCAAAGAAACACAAGTTAAGTGACGGTAACAATACAGTGTAACATGATCAAATAGCTATATATAGATGTTAAGGATCTCAGCAGTGATTCATCTTCCAAAGAATGTGAAAGAAATTTTTATACCAGGAAATTAAATTTGAATTGAGTCTTCAAGGAATTTGGCAACTAGAAAAGCCAGAGGAGGACCTTGCAGAAAAAGGGAACTATCCATGCACACCTGACAACAGGAATTATTGTAAAAATTATTTTTATCATTATTCTGACCTCTTCCTATATTCCCCTGCCCTGACTACAAATTTCTCCTTGTTGGCCTATCTTCTCTTACATTGCATGACCACACAACCCTCTTTTCTCCATTATTCTCTAAACCTTGATTCTTTTACCAATTGCTTCCTCTTTCTTTTTCTCTCCCTTTGGTCCTTCATCATTGGTGGAGGATTCATTTAATTGCCTCCTAAATGATTTCTGTGCCTCTAGTGTCTTCCTTTATTTCATTTTCCATTCTGTTTCCAAACTAGTCTTCCATAAATACTGCATTCATCTTGAATACTGTATGCTTAAATAGCATTGGAATCAGACAGATCTTTTTGTGATACAATAAGTACCACATACCTGGCTATATGACCAGGGGAAGATAATAACTTTTGAGAACCTTGCTGATAATGCCCAATTTGTAAGATAATTATGAAAATATGTATAGAGTATGTATAAGTCCCAACAAGTACTGATCATTTGATAGGTGTATAATATCTAAGTAGATAATACTCTTTGTAAGCATCTATTTTACTACCCAGGACCCTCCAGAAAGCCATCATATTCCTTATTAGGAAGTGACTAAAGAGATTCACTCTTTTTAGTCTCATCTGAAACCCATCTCTGAAGCCTTCAGAGTGCTTTATAATCTTTACCTACCTTTTGCATTCAGCCTTGTTTCCCATAATTTTTCCATAGGAATCAATTGCTGTCTCTTTAATCCCTTCCTTAACTCAGAACTCGCTAATATTTATCACACTTAAACCTGGGGTTTTGCTTCTGCTATTCTTCAAACTAGAATTTTCTGCCATCTTTTGTTCTTATTCACTCTCTGCTCGTAGTTCAAATAACACGTCTTTCCGAAGGACTTTTTTCCCCACACCTGGGAAAAACGTTTCTTTAATTTCATTTATGCACTGGCAAATGGTAACATGATTAATCAATTTAATTTCTTCATATTATAATGCAGTAACCATTTAGTTATATCAGTATACAGGGCAGTTACACAGAGTGTGACTTGTTGACTTATGCTCATTTATCATCTCTCCAATAAAATGCTATAAACTATGGACAGCAATCGTGTCTTATACATCTTTGTACTCCAAGGGCCTCTTTCTTGATTAATGGATCTTGTTTATATCCCCAGAATCTTAATTGACATAGAGAGCATGAATTCTTCTGTGAGTGAATCTTTGTTGTGGTAGTCAGCCTTAGTGGCGTTGCTCACCGAGAGATTAGCCTAGACACTTAGAGCATCCACTGGATATAATTAACTAACTTCTCTCCTATGCATCTTGACTGTACTGGTGATACTATGTACCACTCTGGGGAGAGCTGAGAAAATAGTCACTGAAAAAAAATTTTTTTTGGTCTTTAATTCAAACAAGGAGTGCCAGTTGAGGAAGGCTACTAGAGTGTGTAGCAAATTGCTTTTGTTTAAATGATGGGAGTATTGGCAAAGAAATAGATTTAGAAATGCTTAAAACAATAGCTCAATTTTCAAAGATTTATCTATACTATAGAAGGCTTATTAGGGTAGTTTCATGCTATCACGTATTGTCTTAAGTGGCAAATTGTTGTTTCCATGCCAATTCTTGATTTAAAACCCACCATGCATCAATAATATATCACTTTCCACTTAAATAGTTGGGACAGTTAGATTGCATTGTCAGGTTAGGTCATTATAACTCCAACAGATGCTGTCATGTAGATGAAGAAAATTCATTTTAAATGATATCATTTTTTAAATGTGTTTTTCTTTGTGCCTAAGGAAGGCAAAGCTATGTCATATTAGCTCTTCATATTCAGGTTCCAAACAATGTGGCATATTTTGATTAAATCACACCACCGTTTCAGAGTCGATATGGGCTAGCAATGGACCACATGTGAGGAAACAGTCATAGCAGGAGTGCTCAGGTGTGCCAGTTGTTTCATCTTTAGTAGCCTTTCATGTGATCAATCAATCTTTAAAAGAATAATTAATTAGTGGATAAGCTGGGGAAATAGTACAGTAAGGAATTGTACTTACCCTAAAATACAGAGGTATAAATATAGCTGGGTCAATTTTTATTTGGTTAGTCTGTTCTAACTCATAATTTGAGTTTTGCCAGATAGTATTTTTTTTTGTTTTTTTGTTTTTGTTTTGTTTGTTTACCTTTAAAAAAGTCAGTATATAATTTTACCTTTCCTTGACAGCTAAGAGTCAACCAGTTGAAATCCCCCATAAAGCCCTCCCTAAATGCATCCCTGAAGGTTATCCTATCTAGGAACATGTGGTTTTCATTCTCTGTCCTGAATAAATTCCTAGGAGACAAAAGTATATGTAGATATTTATGACTATGTTTTCATCACAACCACATGAAAAAAGGGAGGAAGGTGTGTGGCTGGGAGTTAACTCTGCTTAAAAATGTGTTAATTTTTTACTTTTAAAATATGTATTTTCCAGTAAGTTTTATTAATTTCTTTATTAACAGGTTAGACTAAAAAGTATGATTATTGAATGTATGATTGAATAGCATGTGTTCTTACCTAAGCATGTTCAGAAATTTTCTCAAAGTCCAAAACTATTATCTGTGTTAAAAAAAGACACGGAATACATTTCATAATCCAAATCTGGAAATAGAGAATATCTGTAAAGGAAATATATGTTCTAATTAAAATTCCCATGAGCAATTATTACCTCAATATAAAACCACAGAAGATTCCAGCTGACAGTTTAGTTTACATTGTATTTTTAATCCTGCCTAAGTCCTAAATAGCACATAGTGGGCAGGGAATAAATGATAAGAATTAGAAAGAAAAAACAGAATTTTATATATGTAAATACTATGCCTTATGTCAATAGCTCCAATTTTATTTTGTTTTGAAAATTTATCTCCTAAAATATTCCTCTTATAAATATGGGATCAATTTTTTTCTTCTTAAAGCTTTACATTGTATATGTGTTGGGAGACAATTTTTCTTGAGCCTCTAGTATATTTGTGCCTTTTATGAATTAAGGCACTGACTGCCTTTATTTTAAACTAGTCTTTCAAAAATGTTAGTATAGTTAACAGCCTTGGAAGATAATAATAGGGTCTTTCTCCACAGCAAAGGTGAGATTTGTTTTCTGTCCAATATAATAAAAATGCGGCAACCCTCAGGAGCAAGGGGCCAGCAAGCTCCTTGCCTCTCATAAAAGATCTGGGGGTCCCAAAGCTCAGAGTTCCCCTCCTGAAATTCAACATACTGCTTGTGTAGGCATCACTCGGCCCTCTTTGTATCATCCTGTGGCAACTAGGGCTTGATGAACAGATACCAATGCAGATACTGCTTTACACTATGGGAAGTAGTGTCATTTGACTCTGACCCAGGAATGTGTCTTCTGCTAGCATCATGAGATTGTGGCAAGACAATGTTAGCCTGCAAAAAGGATAAAATCTGAGACCCTTTGCGATTTTGACAATGTGTTGTTCAGGTTGTTGTGGTATCTTTTGAATCTTCTGATGTATAAATATTTTGGCCTGTGGGCTCATATTTGTCTGAGAATATGCCTTTCTCATAATGTGCGAGGGATAGTCACTTTAGTCTCTATTGTTCTTGATAGGTTCAAGGCTAAGAAAAGTGATGAGCCCTGGGGAGTCACATACCACAATACTACAGTTAGTCACTTTTTTTGCCCCCACATCAAAAATAAATTGTTGAGCTCTTGCAGAAGGAGGCAGCTATTGGAATGGGAATTATCACTGAGTTGTAATCATAGTCTAGAGGCCTGAAGGGGGAAAGCAGGGGCAAGCAGATGTGGGAAGCTGGTCCGCCTGTATCTGTTTTTTTTCAGTTCCTTATCCCGGCAGAATTTTTGTACTGTTCTGCTGTTCTTCGCGTTGCCCCACCCCCAATAAATTAATCCATGCTGTGGGTAGCTACTTCAGATTTCTGCAAGGAAGAGCCAGACAATGATATTACAAGTCAATACATGGAAAAGGCAGGAGCTGAATTTGAAATGCTTTAGTCGCTTCTTTCCTTGTTGCTTTCTGTTGGCCTCTCCCCAGGCTGCGACAACATATATTCTAGACACTCCACTTTGGTGCTTGCTTCCTCCTCCCAGGAGCTCCCCACAGGACTGTTGTATAGGTTTCTTGAACCTCTGTTTCACTCTGTAATTTCGCCAGGGTTAATTTTAGGGCAGGAGGCCAGAGCACTTACTCTTTGACCACCAGATATATTTAAATCATGAGTTATAATGATATATTTCTCTGTAGAGGATGCTGATGAGACAATTTAATTTTTTGTGAAGACAAAACCTACCTTCAGTTAACCAAATAATTAATGAAGGAAAGTGGATTTTTAATTCAAATATTCCTCATAACTAAGAAGAAATGAGAGAATTAGAGCACTGGCATTTTGTCATCACTAATTATATTTGTTTGCTAGGGCTACCACAACAAATTACCACACACTGGGTGGCTTACACACACAAAAGTTACTCTCTCTCAGTTCCAGAGGCTGGACGTCCAGGATCAGGGTGTCAGCAGGCTTGGTTCCCCCTGAGGCCTCTCTCCTTGGCTTGCAGGCGGCCCCCTTGCTGTGCGCTCGTGTGGCCTTTCCTCTCTGTGCTCTAGCCCTGGTATCTCTCTGTGTACCCTAAAATCCTCTCCCTGTAAGTACATCAGTCTGACAGGATTGGGGCAGCTCATATGACCTCCCTTAACTTTAAGTACCTCTTTTAAAGGCCCTATCTCCAAATTCAGTCATGTTCTGAAGTTCTGGGAATTAGGGCTTCAGTATATGAATTTTAGGGCAACACATTTTAACCCATAACACTAATGAAAATAACAAATGAACATCAATAGCTGATAATATTACTAAGGAAGAAGGAGACAGACATTATGTGCCTTCTGCTTAAAATACACAACACCAAATTCTTGCCAAATATTACACTGAATTAGATCAATCCACTAGATTTATCAATTTACACAAAATACAGTGGACAAAAGGGCATGCTAAGTGACACAGAGGGATTTGTCACAATCCAGACCTTGGGAAACTACAGAAAATATAACTCATTTTTCTTTGACATATAAATTGTAGAAACAAATGAAGATAGATAACAGAGAATCCTTAAATAAAGAGACTCAAGAGACACTTTAACTATTGTGAAATATGGATCCTAATTTGAATAAATGAGGGCAATAGGAATATGAACTATATGTGATAATATTGAAAAATTATTAATTTTAGGGAGCATGATATTGGTATCATGATTGTGTTTTTAAAACACCTCTTAATTTTCAGAACTATATACTAAAATAATTAGAAATAAAATCATATAATGTCTGGCATTTATTTCAAAATAAATCTGATAGGGATGGTGGCAGAAAAGGGTAGGGATATAAATAAACAAGATGGAAAATGAGTTGATAATTGACTAAGCAGGGTAATGACTACTTAGATTCATGTTTCAATTCTCTCTATATTTGAAAATTTTGATAATAAAAAAATTTTTAAGGTTTTATGTTGGCATTTTATATTTAGTAAATGGTCATGAAGTGTTTTTTGGTACCTCTTTTTTGTTGCTTTTCCTGTGGTAATGATGCATTTTGATGAATCAATGTGTTTCTTGAGTTTTTCTTGTGAGGTTAATTATGTGCATTGGAGAGCTTGCTGGGGTTAGGAGAACAAGCTCTGGTTGGAGGGACGTGTTTCTGCTCTCCAGGCTAACGACCTTATGTGAGGATTCAACTTTGATGTCACCATCAATTAGCATAATATTCTAGTCACCTGTGGTAGCCTGTCCCAGATGTTTCTCTGATAGTGTTCAACTTAATAAATTTAGACTTCACACAATAGTGCTTGTCATTTTATGCCCTCCTGTCCCAAATATATTTCAAAATATGCCCAATCCAGCTGTTAATCTGACTGCATAAAATACTGTAATAACACTTTTGAAGATTGAGGTGATGTTTGAAGTGTTTCAAGAATCTTTTCCCTCTGGGTTAGAAAACATCTTTACTAAAACCAAAATTAATGTCAAAATCTACAGTTTCTATTTTATTTTACACAATAACCTTGCATTTTAAAAAGCATTCTAGGGGGGAAAAAAGATGATATGTGTGAATTAAATGAACAAGAATATTATCTAAGTCAGAATTGTTCTATGATTACCTTTTGATTACAGCATGTGTAATTTCAATTTTAGGTAAAAAATAGTAAAATTTCAGTAATTTCATAAGGTTTAACTTAATAGTTTAAAACTCAGAAAACTTCATGATTAAGATTAAATGAAATAATGAATGTAAATGCTCAGCAGTTTCAGGTACACAGTAAGCCCTCCATAAATGATAGATAGAAGGAGTGTTACAAATGTTTTTTCTCAAAATCACTTCTTTTCAAAATTTTAAGGTTGACTATTTCCTTTATAGTGTGTTTTGAAAATAATTTAATATGTTTAAATCCAGAGACCATTTTTTTACTTTAGCCAAATTAACACTTCTTTAAATTGAATTGAGATTTCAATAAATCCCCAAAGTGGTTTCCATATAAAGAAGAGCAGCTGACTTTTCCAATTTTAGTGGAAGATTAAATAGAAAGATCCAGTATAATGACTGTGTCAATATTCCTGAGAAGTAAACCTTGTTAAAGCAGTATCATGTAGAGGAAGGGTCTTACCTATTTCTCCACTAAGGATTCCATAATTGTTATTATAAGTTGATCAGCTTCTCCCAGGTTCATTTACTCTGGATTTTATTAATTTAGTATAATAAAATTTTATACACTTTACTATATAGGTTCACAAAATTCATAAAGACATGTGATGGGGTTCTGATACTGATTTTTAAATGTGTTTTTATTAAAGAACTAGAGATATTCCTCAGAAAGGTATGGCTAAGAGAATAATCTCAGTTTTAGTCTGCCTATATTCTAAGTTTTTATTTTAAATTTCTGTTACTGCCCAAGTGTCTTTTCTGAATCTCTGTCTTTATTCTTTGGCCTGAAGCCTTTGTGTGTCGGATACTGTATTCTGCTGTGACTTTGGAGAAAAGCTATGGTTTGTTTTTTTCTGGGAGGATAAGCTCTCAGGTGAAATCATTTCCTTAGTTGAATAAACATCTCTTTACAAGAATTCTATTGTTACCTCTTGAATAATCCCTACTATGTACAGAAGACTGGGATTGGTTAATGATTTCATCCTCATTAACCTGTGGTCTTAATTATTATTCATTCACAAGGCAGGGATGATACCTGCTTATGGATCTTTACATTAAGGAAAGATGTCTTAAGAAATACATACTCCTTACATCGAGCATACAATAGGCAAACCTATAGAAAAATTACATTGTCGTAAAATAGTTTGAGTGTACATACCATAAATGACCAACTTTCATTAAAAGTTTATTCTGTCTTTATACAGGCTACTATAAATTAGACAAACTATCTATTTAAATATAAAAACATTGGATTAAGGATCAACCAAAATATTGACTGAATTAACATAATGGTAAAAACGCAGATTGTAAAAGTTATTTGAAAATATTTGAGATGGGTGTGCTTTTACTCACTCTGATTTTAGTATCTATGTCTGACAGAAGGTAATCATACATAGCTTATTCTTTCCCTTCCATTTCTACAATTGGCTTTAGAAAGACAAACATAGATTAGATTCAAGAAGTGAGAGGTATTTTCTTACTGTTTTTCTCCATTGCAGATAAAAAGGTATATTTGAAATGCATGTGGGTAAGTCTAAGGACTAATAAACCCGTTCATATATTTATTAAGGCAAATACAGTGTATTGAGACTAAAGAAAGAAATCTTTGGATCAAAAACCATTTATTGACTATATGCTATTATGTTGGTGATACAAAAGTGCAGCAGGTATTATAATAAATAAAAAGGTGATCTTGTTGGGGAAAATAGGCAAGTAAGTGATTAAAAACTAGATTAATGCCCCAGATAATAAATGTCAGAGGAGACTTATTTAAGAGGTGTGGCAAGAGTAAATTCATCATTGTTAGGAAGTGCTTTCTCAATTCTAATTTGAGGAAATTTAGACCAATCAATAAATACAGAAAATCAGTTGTCCCCAATAGATATGGATTTCATAAAGTTTTTCCCCAAAGAGATTATGTTTTAACTAAATAGACCTGATAAAAACAGGCTTGATACTAAAATGAGAATTTATGAACTATGATCTGTACTGAGTTGAATGGTCATCCCCTCCAAAATAAACAAATAAATAAATATGTCCATGAGCTAACTCTTGGAACCTGTATATGGGTCCTTGTTTGGGAAACAGACTTTGCAGATGTAATTAATATAAGAATTTTGAGATGAGGTCATCGTGGGTTATCCATGTGGAACATAGATTCAATGACAAGTATCATTTGAAAGATGGTGGGCTATTTGAGAAAGAGAAGGGCAAAGATGAGGTGGCCACGTAGAGACCTGAGAGACAGAGATTGGAGTTACACAGCCACAAGCCAAGGAGTGTCTGGAGCCACTGGAAGCTGGAAGAGGCAAGGAAAGATTCTCCCCTAGAGCCTTTGGAGAGAGCACAGCCCGTGATTTCAGATCTGTTCTCTGGATCTGTGAGAGAACAAATTTATGTTGTTTTATACTGCTGAAATTGTGGTGATTTGTTATGTCAGCCCTAGGAAACAAACCATGATCCAATTTGCCTTATTTTGCAAAGCATAGATGATTTTGAAAGTGTTTTAATCAGGTACTACAAAGATAAAAGTACATGCAAAAATGTCTATATGAATTACAGTAGGGAAACATTTTTTAATTTTTCAAAAAAGATTTATGATATACAGGAAAGTATTGGGGAAACAAAGGAATATTCCTCATATATGTACATATATGTTCAACTTCCTACTGCCTTCTAGGAGCCTTGAGTGTCCAGGCAGCTTCAGAAACAAAGATGACCATTGACTGTCCATAAACCATGGGTTTCAATGATCTATTACTGCATAACAAAACACCTCAAAACTTACTGGCTTAAAACAAAAACTATTTTATTTGTAAGGATTCTATGGCGTTGGTATTCAGGCAGGGCTCAGTGGGGTTGGATCACCTCTGCTCCACATGGTGTTGACTGGTATAGCCCAACTGAGGTCAGAGGATCCAGGGCATCACTCGCATGTCTAGGGCCTTGTTAGGTGTTGGCTGGGTTCTCTTCCATGTGGTATCTTTCTCTTTCCACACAATCTCTCATTATTGAGTATTCTAGCTCAATCTTTTAAAAAACAAAAGCAAAAACAAAACAAACAAACAAACAAACAAAACTTGATTATTAGCTTCCAAAAATGAGGGGGGAAAAAAGCTGCAAGATATCTTAAGGCCCAGGCCCAGGCTCAGAAATCGTGTGTCATCCCTCCTGTCCCATTCTACTGGTGAAAGCAAGTCGTAGAGCAAGCCCAGAGTCAGGGATGGGGGGAATGGACTGTGCCTCTTGAAGATGGCTGTGCTTGCACAGGCGAGGGGGGAATAATCTGTGGCTGTCTTGCAGACAGACTGCTATACAATGCTCTGGTTTTTCTAATCATTTTCTTTGATGAAGTCTAATCCTTCCTTGTATTACCTTCCTTCTTTAAATATTGAGCACTTACTGTTATCAGTCTTTTGAGAATTAACTACTATGCTGGAATTTGTTATAGTTTTTTGTTTTGTTTTGTTTGTTCGTTTTCTTAATTTTGTGGCTTTTTCTGTCAAAAAGATCACCAACTCTTGGAGGTGAAAGAAGGTGTTCTATGTTTCCTTGAATCCCATAATACCAGCACAGCAGATTTTTAATGAATAAGTGTCTTCTTGGTTATAAATGTTGAATGATGAGAAAATAATGTATTTAAACTATGCCCAGTGTTATATTAGTATCCGCTAGATTACTTAGTGCTAAATTTCTTGCAGATTATTGTGATTAGTTAGTCCTGACCTTTGCCAAATACCCCTGCTTTTTCTCATACTTATCACAGATATGTGGTTATAGCTAATAATTGCCAATGGAAGTATATGTGGGGAGACATATTTAGGGTTATTAATTTAAAAAGAATAATTAGAAAAACCTATCAGTTCACAAAGTAGTAACAATGTTATTAAGTCCAAACTCATTCTGCTTGCAGCAGGACTGGCCAATAAATTGGGAGACTAGGTGTTGGGGCAAGGAATAACGACTTTATTCGGAAAGCCAGTAGACTGAGAAGATGGTAGACTAATGTCCTAGAGAACCATCTTCTCCAAGTCTGAATTCAGGCTCTTTTTATATTAAAAGAGGAAGGGTGTGGTTGGCTGTTGCAAACTTCTTCTTTTTTTTTATTGAGGTATACTCACTTTACAATGTTGTGTCAGTTTCTGGTGTATAGCACAATTCTTCAGTCATACTTGAATATACATATATTCATTTTCATATTCTTTTTCATTGTGAGATATTGAATATATTTCCCTGTGTTATACAGTATAAACTCGTTTACCTATTTTATATATACCAGTCAGTATCTGCAAATCTCTAACTCCCAGTTTATCCCTTCCCACCCCCCTCCCCCCCTGGCAACCACAAGTCTGTATTCTATGTCTATGAGTCTGTTTCTGTTTTATATATAAGTTCATTTGTCTCTCTCTCTTTTTTTTTTTTTAGGTTCCACATTTGAGTGATATCATATGGTATTTTTCTTTCTCTTTCTGGATATCTTCACTTAGAATGACATTCTCCAGGGCCATCCATGTTGCTACAAATGGCATTATTTTATCTTTTTTATGACTGAGCAGTATTCCATTGTATAAATATACCACAACTTCTTTATCCAGTCATCTGCTAATGGACATATAGGTTGTTTCCATGTCTTGGCTATTGTAAATAGTGCTGCTATGAACATTGGGGTGCAGGTGTCTTTTTGAAGTAGGGTTCCCTCTGGATATATGCCCATGAGTGGGACTGCTGGGTCATATGGTAAGTCTATTTTTAATCTTTTGAAGAATCTCCATACTGTTTTCCACAATGTCTGTACCAAACTGCACTCCCACCAACAGTGTAGGAGGGTTCCCTTTTCTCCACACCCTCTCCAGCATTTATCATTTGTGGACTGTTGAATGATAGCCGTTCTGACTGGTGTGAGGTGATACCTCATTGAAGTTTTGATTTGCATTTTTTGATAATTAGTGATATTGAGCATTTTTTCATGTGCCTATTGGTCATTCATGTATCTTCATTAGAGAATTGCTTGTTTAGGTCTTCTGCCCATTTTTGGATTGGGTTGTTTGTTTTTTTCTTATTATGTCGTATGAGCTGTTTATATATTCTGGAAATCAAGCCCTTGTCAGTCTCATCTTCTGCAAACATTTTCTGCCATTCTATAGGTTGTCATTTTGTTTTGCTTATGGTTTCCTTGCTGTGCAAAAGCTTGTAACTTTAATTAGGTCCCATTTGTTTATTTTTGCTTTTATTTCTATGGCTTGGGTAGACTGCCCTAGGAGAACATTGCTGAGATGTGTGTATGTGATAATGTTTTGCCTATGTTTTCTTCTAGATTTACTGTATCTTGTCTTATGTTTAAGTCTAAGCCATTTTGAGTTTATTTTTGCATAGTGTGAGAGAGTATTCTAACTTCATTGATGTACATGCAGCTGTCCGGTTTTCCCAACACCATTTGCTGAAGGTCGTTGCAAACTTCTTCGCATCAAAATCCTTTGTTCTTGCAACAGTCCTGCTTGGTCAGGTCATGATGTTCCTGTAAACCTCCAACAAGACAAATGTTATCCTCTGTTCTGCAACTTCTTATCTCTATATGAATGGAAAAGTGTTACACCCTTAAAGGTCAGAGCTTGAGAATGGGTTGTCCTGCATATTTCAGGTCATAGGCAACATTCTTTTACAAAAGGTGCAGAACCAGCATGACGAAGCACTGGAAACAGAGCACAGGGTTAGAGCTAAAGAACAGATCTAATATGGAGTCAGATTTGTTCTTCCCTATTACAGCAACTCTTTTTTGAAGTATGCTATCATTTTAAAACATGCCTGATTTATGGAAGACTCAATTGCTTAAATGTTTGCAATATTCTGCAATGAAATAAAAATTGTACTCAAAGCTAGTAAGAATGCTTAGAGGCATAGTCAATCATCTGATAATTCACAGTAACCCACGAAGCCCAAGCACTCCATCCTCATTTTGAGCATAAGCACAGATCTGATAAAGAGGGAGCCTGGAAGGAAAAATTACACAGTGACCTAGACAAAAGTGTCGTGCCAGCATTAGCATCACATTAACTGATTGTAATGGCTGATTGTACTGCTTATAGTGAGAGTTATTCGGAAAATTTGAATGAGAAATCCTCTCTTGTCCATCACAGGAATGACACTGGGTATATATCCAGTCATATTAAACAACTGTAGAATCACAAAGCTAGACAGGATTTTATGAGATAGCTGATGTATCCCTCACCTTGAGATAAAACCTGCATGCCACAAAATCCTCTGGGCACTGAGATTTAATTTGTTCTTTGAGGAAAATAAGATCATTCATTCAACAAATATTTATGTGTGTGAATCATATAGGTGCTTGGTATGCATCGGTAAATAAAACAGGCTAAGATCTTTGTCTTTGTGGGACTTGCAGTTTAATAGGGGGATATAAATGATTCCTTGAATCTCCCCTTTATCAGTATCAATAATCCTTATTGGCTTTATATATAATGTTAAATTGATTTGCTCATATTATAAGGAACTGTCCACAAAATAGACCCAAGGACTAATAAACTGTGAGTTGTGAGAAAGTAGTTTGGGATTCATTTACATTAGGAAACCATTTCATTTTCAGGTGAAGACACTAAGATTCAAAAAGTTTGATTCTGACTTGAAATAAAACCTAGGACTTCAAAAACACTCAGTCCAATGTTCTTTACTGTTTAGTCACTCTGTATCTTTCTTTTCTTACATTGACTTATTTAGAGAATGGATTTCCAAAATCTAGCACAATGTCCATGTATATCAGCTAGAAATCTTTTGGTCATGTGACAGAAGCCCAACTTGATAGTTGAAACAAAAAAGGGAGATTTACTATAAGGAAATTTCAGTTTCTCAAGGACTTCAGAACACAAATAGAGCTAAACTTGGGAAATGAGCACTCAAAAACCATTAGGACTATTTATATGCCCCTTGCTTTATTCTCCTCTGAAAAGAATCTTACTGATTAAGGGCAGAAAGACCTAGTGGTTTCTGGGACTAAACCATCTGGGTTTAAATCTTGGCTGTTTCACTTTCTAGCTAAGTAACCTAGAGCAGGTCAGTTAAGCTCTCTAATCTCAATTTTCTCATCTCTTAAAATTAGGATAATTTTAGTACCTACCTGATAAGATTACTGCAAAAAAGTATCAAAAAATATCCAAGTCTTGGCACAATGCCTGCCTCACAGGAAGTCTTCTGTAAAGACACCATTATAAAATGAGAGATGTCAAGAGCTGAGCTGAGAAACACTGCACTGCCAAGGTGTGGGAGTCTTCAATTAAGACAATTCAAAATGAAAGTAAGAATTAAGCCTTTATTCGCCACTGCCATAGGAAGAGCAAGTCCATAAAGAAAATCCTGGCTTCCCCAGTGTTTGATTTTTCCCTACGGTATGGTACCAGGCAAAGGTCAGGTGCATCAGCACAGGTGGAGTTGGGGGGATTGGGTCACTGCTGGACGAACCCCGAACAAAGTCTCCTGCAGTTTTATGGACCTGAGTTGGGGACGAGGGGGAGGAAGAAAGGAAGGGCTAGGAATGGAAAAGTACTAAGTTAGAATGAAATAAAGTGTCTTCTTCTGTTTTCCCAGAACAGGATGTTCTTGGTGGAGACTACTGGGGAGCCCTCAGTTCAGGGCTTCGATAGAGAGGCCTCTGAATGGAGGCTCCTGGGCTAAGAATGCAGATATTACATAAAAGTGTGACCAGCCAAAGGGGCCTGAGTTCTCGACTGCAAATCCCTTCAAAAGGACTGTTGGATAAAACCTTTGTAATTGCTTCTAGTCAGGCCTAAAAAAATCATACATAGGTTTTTGGCCAGGGGCTGGACTTCTCAAGAGAATGAATTCTTGAGAAATCTTTCTCCTAGATGGGTAATGTTTGATCCTCAAAAGTCTCACCAGTTTCTACTTAGTGGATGTTTTGTGGTTCTCCGTCTAGTGAGATAGAGCACATGCCTCAAAGTGAGGCCTGGACTATAAGCAGCATGTATCAGAGGTTACATGTTACTCTTATTATTGCTGCTGCTGTCGTTGTTATTTAATTGTTCAAATTATGGTTCTAACATGACAACTTAGTATATTCTCCTCAGAGTTAGGTAAGATCATTGTTCCTCATATGGAAGCCTTTTGAAAAGCATCCCTTGATCTTTATTATGCAGAACTCACCCAGCTGCACCTAGGAAGAATGGGGGTTATAAATCCTTATTCCAAAATTTTAAAAAAACTCAACTATTAGCTGGCAGCACAGTGTCTTGGCTATATTATTGACATCCTCATTTAAGACATTTCTTAAGAAACAATCAACAGCCACTGCAAGGTGTATTAAGTTTCTTGTTTAAACAAGAAACAAGTTTATTTAGTACTCAATAAAAATTGAAGCCTCACTTTTTGCCAGGAATCATGTATTTAATAAAGTGGGGGAGACAAAACAGCAATTTTTCCTGACCCCATAGAAACTTACAGATTACTGGTATAATAAATGTTAGTAATATAAAATACAGATTAAAAATTTAACTGTGATGTTACTATAGAGAGAAGGACATGATGCTATATTGGAGTGACATGAGCTAGCCTGGGGCTGGCTCAGGTGGTCACGGAGGTTTTACTCTATGCTTATAGATGTTTACATTGAGATTGAAAGGATGAACAAGAATGAATTCAGCAATTCATTGAAGAATGGCATGTTCCTAAGATTCTTCCAATCAAGGAAGATTGTATATTCAAAACCACTGGTTCTCAAATTTGGCTGAACTTTGGAATCATTTTGGAAACTTTAAAGAATACTGATACCTGGACCACATGCCCAGAAATTCCGATCTAACTGGCATGGCATGTGACTTCGGCACTGGGGACTTTTTAAACTCCCCAAGTGCTTCAGAAACACAGTTTAAATCCTTAAGCCAGGAGGATTATGTCTAACCCAACAAACTGAAGGAAGAAATGTGGTGTGACCTGACACTGTGACTATAAAATATGACAAATCACATAGGTCTTGTCTGACAACATTAGAAGTTTGGTCCTTATCTTGAGAATAGTAGAAAACGATGGAAAGATTTTAAGCAGAGGGTGTCGTGTCTAAATTTATGTTTATATTTGTAGAGTAAAGATTGTAGAAGAGAAGCTATGGAGTTAGCTTGAACTAGGATGATGCCAAAGAGATGGAGTGAAATGGATTCAAGAGATTTTTTTTTTTTTTTAGGAGGTGAAATTGGCAGACTGGCAATGGGTTAAATATGAAAAATAGTAAGACTGACTTACTAATTTATGACCAGTGGAACTAGATGGGTGATGAGGGTAGATTATGAGCTTCATCCTATAGATATTTGAAGTGCATTTGAGATATCTAAGCAGAGATGTTGAAGAGACAGTAGATTATAAGGAGACGTCTGGGCTTGGGATTTTAGGTTGCTTGGGAGCAGAGATCTAAAGTGCAATAGAGATGCTTTACATTAAACCTTGAAGTTTTGTAAAAAATAATCATTTTACTTGTATAAAACACTATTGTAATAGGCACTGGGATTAAGATGGTACCCTTGATCTTCAGTGGTTTTAATGGAGAAAATAGGAAAGACTGAGAATTCTAATGTGATTTTAAAATGAAGATCCCCTTTAAAATATATCAAAGTAGGACAGGATGAAAGAGAAGAAATCCAGCAGCTCTTATTAGATTATAATCATTAAATGCTAAAATATTATTAGGAAAAAAATTCTGATCAGAAAGAAAAGGAAAGCAAATTGGATTTTAGTGAAAGGAACCATCCTGAAGAATCACAAAAATTATCCGGGGTACAATATGATAGTAGGACATAATATCAGATTGTGAATATTTTGGGTCTTATTCAGCTTAAACTGGAAAGCCAAAAAGATAGAAGGATGAAGAGGACAGCAGGAATTTTAATGTATACGTTCATTTATCAGATATCTATTAGGTCCGATCATGTACCAGTACACCAGTGCTGTGCTGAGGGCTAGGGTACAACAGTAGACAGGAAGGCGTCTTTCAGCTTCACAGAGTTTATAGCCTCCTATTGTATTTAAAACAAGAAAAATAAAAGAGCTTGTTTATTTGAGAAAATACCCCTAGTTAGCTTTGCAAAAGAAGCCAGTAAAAAGAATGCCTTTAGTCAATAAGGTTAAGTAGCTATTCTATGAGACTGCATTCCCTGGATGTTAGGGCAAGGTTTAGAACAGTGGAGTTTCTAATTTAATTGTTCTGGGCTTAGGTTGGGCATCAAAATTTTGTAAATTTTCAGGACATTCTAATCTGCCATCAAAGTTGAGAATCCCAGCTTCAGAAGTATGCTTCATCACTGAAATGAGTAAGTGACTCTGAATAATGAGGCTGGTGAGCAAGGAAAAAAAAATGCTGATTATATAGGAATAATAATAACCAACACTTCTTTAGTCTTTATGTGCCAAGAACCTTTCTATACACTTAATATATATTAAATCAGTTAATAGTCTCCCCAGTCCTAGGAAGAAGTCATTTTTTTCTCTTCCCATTTTAGAGGAAATTGCAGCTCAATGGCCACACCCAGCAACTCTCAGAGCAGGTACTTGAACAAAAATAGTTTGGTTCTAGAGTTTTGGGTCTTAACCACAATGTTATATTTTCTCTAAGTATAATGTAATAGTAATGTTACACCAAGAATTATAAAAGAAGGGAAAATTTGTAATAATGGTAGGATATCATTAAATCAGTTAAATACCGGTTGATAACTGAGGGTGGTTATTATGTCTGCATAAAACACCTTTGAGCTATTTGCATATTTTTATGTGTTTACGTATGTATATAGCTTCTCATGTTTATATTCTTCTTTTGTGGAAACCAGTTAACAAGTTTGTCTTTTGTACATGTACGTTGTTACATAGTACGGAAGTTTTTGTCTTCAGCAGGAATGCAGGGAGACGTAAGCTATAGAATCAGGTTAAATTTTTTTTCCGACTTTTCAAAGTCATTTTCTCGTGACGGAAACTCAAGTGCTAAGGCTATTCCACATAATCTAAAGAACGACTACTACTTCGTGGTAATGACCAAGCTGTAGAATAGAATCTTAGGAAGAAATAGTCATCCCCTAGGGAGCAAGTCTAACAAATTGAACCTATTTTACAGGTGGAAATACCATCAAGAAAACTATTATTGGAAGGATTACTGGCATACTGTGTTCCTATACATGTCAAAGAAAAAGAAATTCCAATTTAACTCTATAAAACATATAGCTGAGTCAACTTGCCATATGTGTGTTTTTCTTACACTTTCTATCCCATTACAGGAGTAATATCTACCAAATAAATGCTGTGCACTTCTAAATGGCTGGCTTTCAGCTACTTTGCTATGCCTTTGTTGTGCCCTCTTTTCCTTTGAAGGCTGAGAAAGCAAATAAAGGAAATGTAGCGCGTGGGAGCACACAGCCCCCAGTGCAGTGGATATTGTGTGTCCTGAAGCTGGAACTTTGGTAATACACCAGGCTTCTTTCTGTTCCATGTGAATACAATCTAATACATGTACGGAATTCTGTCTGGTATTCAATTAAGAGCTCTCTTGACTCCTGTTATTAAAGCTTAGGAACTATTGAGTGTAAAATTAAAGTTGAACAGTTCAGCTCTTTTCGACATTGTAACACTGCCTGAAAAATAGTGATGTAAAACCCAAGTCAAATGTCATCCTTTAAAGCCCATGGACAAATGAAAAGTGAAAACACTGAGGGAAAGAGAGTAAGTGTCCAAAGCTTGGTCATTTACTAATGACAGTACACGTAATATTATGAGCCTGTTACTGTGCTCAGGCAAATATATCAACCGGTTTGTTGTATTTGCAAACAATTGATTTTAACAGAAAGCTGCAAGATTATTATTGCTAAAGTTCCAATGATGGAAATAATTAAGGCATTAAGCATTTTCAAGGTTTTAAAATGACTTTAGGCAATCCAGAACATACTATAGGAAATCGATATACTGTAATTGAAAGGAAATTGAATTGGTCTTTATTTTTTTATACCTTCTAAATTTTCTCTAGACTGCCAGACCACAGAAGACAGTGAATCTCATTTTGCCATCAGCAGTGTGACTTTCTGTAAATCTCTTGTGCTGCAGGGGCCATTTTTATTATTTTTACTTAGAAAAAGTGCTCAGCTGAATGATAGTGTTAGGAAATTTTGTGTGCATTATCTTTGTTAGTCTCTGTCCTCATTGTTTAAAACAAAACCAAAAACACAACCAGACAAAAACAACCTTCCCCACCTAGAAGTCAAGTTAAAGACACTTCAAACAATGAAACCAGAAAAGTTGTTAGATAAGCCTCACACTTGAACAGAAGTGAAATTCTTCTAGTTTTTATCAGACTCTGTGCCTGTCAGTCATGCTATGCTGCCAGGACTATGCCCCACTGTAGATACAAATTCAGTTTGGATCTATGGGACCCTAACTCATTTTTACTGCTTATTATTGGAAGAAGCTTTTACAACCAAACAGAGTAGCTTGAAGAGAACCTTGGGGAGATGATTGGATATGAACAGAAATTAAGAAATCTTAAAACTTGAGTAATCCTTCAAAACGATATGGATAATCAACATTTCCTCTGTGTGTGCTCTCGTTTATTTCCTCACTATTTTTTTCTGTCTTATTGATCTTTGTTTATTGTTTAGAATTTTCCATTCTTTTGACTTCTTTTTTCCTTTATATTGAGGTGTAGTTGGTTTACAGTGTTAGTTGCTGATATACAGCATAGTGACTCAGTTTTATATATATATATACATATACATATTCTTTTTCATTTTCTTATTATAGGTTGTTACAAGATATTGAATATAGTTCCCTGTGCTATACAGTAGGACCTTGTCATTTACCTATTTTATACATAGTAGTTTGTATCTGCTAATCACAAGCTTCTAATTTATCCCTCCGCCCTTTCCCCTTTGGTAACCGTAAGTTTGTTTTCTGTATCTGTGAATCTGTTTCTGCTTTGTAAATAAGTTTATTTGTATCATCTTTTTAGATTCCAGTTATAAGTGATGTCATATGATATTTGTCTTTCTCTGACTTACTTAGTGTGATCATCTCTAGGTCCATTCATGTTGCTGCAAATGGCATTATTTCGTTCTTTTTGTGGCCAAGTAATATTCCATTATATATACATATATATACATACCACATCTTCTTTCATCTTTGGTACACATGGAACATAAACAGGGCTTAAGATAAATGAAATTGTGTCCCACACTTATCTTTACTAAGTTGGTCACACAAAGTAGAGATTTCCAGAGTTTTGAGAATCTCTTGTTCCCATGATTTTTCTAATTTTTTTATATAACTTTTTAAAAAATTTTACTCAATGCGTCTTGACTGCTGAAGTGGATAAAAGATAACACAGTGGAAGGAGCAGAACCTCTCAATCCTCAGTTTCTGTTTCTATAAAATGGGGATAATAATCATATCATCCTCATTGGGTGGTTTTGAGAAATAAATTAATTAATATATGCAAAGTTCTCATATTATTAGCACATACTGTACACTATGTACATGTTATAGTATTATTATAAGATGATGATGATAATGATGAATTTGCCTTTTGATTTATTGCCAAAATGTGAATTCACTCGCTAATATATTGAGGTACATACAATACTTCTGATGCTTATTTTCCTTGATTATAAAAATAGGAATACTATCTTCTTTACCTACCTTAAATAAATCAAATCATGTTTATGAAAAGAGTTCATAAACTATAAAACAGCACTGCAATTAGCAACACTGAATCGGACTTGAAAAAGCACTAGTTTAAATTCTAGTTTCATCTCTTAGTAGATATGTAACCTTAATTGAGTCCTTAGTTTCTATTTCTATAAAGTAATATTGGTAACAGCACCTTCTTAAAAAAGTTATGTTGAGGCTGAAAGGAGATCATGTATGAAGAGCTCAGTGCCATGGCTGACACAGAGAGAGTATTCCAAAAATGTAAAAGAAATAGTTCTAGTCAATGTAGGACATGAGTATTATTTTAATTTCTTAATAATTTCTTTGTTATGTTCTATGTAGATATATGATGAGAGGATATACTTTGTTTCTAGTTTTCCAGAGAATCTGTATTCTAAAGTTTCTCCACATCAAAATTCCATCTCTAGTTTTTGGTAACCACAGCTAATGTCCAGCTAACATTAAGTATCAGAATGGTTAAATATGAAGGAATACCTGGGTTAAGTAAAGAAGTTACCAGTCTTAAAATCCAGACTGTTGTTAATAAGAATAGGAGCGACTTTTCGACTTTCCAAGTGCTATAATCAAAAGACTTGTGAGTCAGATAGCAAAAAAAAAAAAAAAAAGAGAGAGAGAGAGAAAGGAAGAAAGAAAGAAAACAGAAAGTTGAAAAAACATCATAAAGCAAAGGAGAAAATTGTATTCCTGTAATATGTATGAGAGAATCTAGCCAAACATTAAAAAATTGAGTACTTCATATCCACTTATTTACCTGCCCACCATGCACACACTTGATATTAAAAATAAACCTCAAGGAAGGACTTTGATTGGCCTGGGTCATTGACCAACTATTAACAATTGCTAAACCAGAGAGTCTGAATCATGAAAAAAATTGGATGATTTGGAACACTTGTCTAGGGATGGAAAAAGAAAGCAATTCTCCAAAAGGAGGGATGGGGTTAGTGGCCATGGGACATAGCCACTGGAAGAATCAGTATGAGTAAAAAGAAAAAAAAAGAGAGAGAGTTAGAGGAGAAACATTATACATAGAACAAATAATGTTTAAGTCATTACCCAGATCAGAAGATAAGATGCAGCTACCTACTCTAAATTCTTTTTCATTATTGTTATTTCAAATCCCCAAACAGTAGAATGCTTTAGACTTTTTAAATCATTGAATATTTAAATTTAATTTATAAATCATTGACTATGTTTGAAGGAAGATATGGTGAAGAGGAAGCTGGAAATTATACATTTGTAACTATGTGTCCAGAGCATTGTTGAAATAAACTGCTCAGCAGGTTTTGTTGTTATCCCAGTAGTAAATAGTTAAACTAGTCGATACACCAAAATGCTATGGTCAAGTTGCACTAACAGATGGCATTTATTTAAGCAAACCCACAGTAGGTTCACCCAACTTAAAAACCAACTCCAAGGGAAGAAAAAAAAAAGCCCTGTATGTACTTTGGCAGTATAGACATTTTAATCATGAGTGAGATAATGTTCTAAAATCTTTTCATTTTATTTAGAATCAAGTAATGTAATTGTACAAGGTGAATAAAGCATTGGAAACTTAGCTCTTCACTTTATGTTTTAGATCTCTTTTTCCACCAGTATTATCTGGTTTAGGAAAATAAAATATTCTTGAAGAAATAATTAGAAAAAAGTGCACATTAAGGAATGTAATTGAGGATAGACTTTTGGTTGACCTCAGAAGAGAACAGAAGCTCAAAAGATATTTCGTAAGGTTTTAAATTTGGCAAGTCTCTCATAATTAGACTTTCAACATGTTTGAATTTGCTAATTGGACCTAAGTTCTAATTAGACTTTTTATGGAACTAAAAATGACATATCATTGTATGAATTTAATGTGCTTTTACAGTTGAAACCAACAATTAGCAGTCTTTTTCAAATTATTTTAATAAGGAAAAAGCTTGTTTTTGTTTATATTGTGACATCCCCTTCTATTAAGATATATTATATACATTTTTATTTTCTTAATTGAACACTTTGGGGGAGCTCAAAGAGAAACTTGAGTTTTAATAGGAAGCACCTAAATTGTTTATTTGTGAGGGAGACTTGCCAGTATGTTGATGACTTCAGAAGCTACAAACAAAATGCAATACAAGGAAGTAAATCCCATTCTCAGGAAAGCAGCACAAGTAACCAGGGGCAGCTTTAAACCATCCAGTTAATCAAAACAGTCTAAGAATATGACTAAAGTTCTGTTACATTTTTAAAGCTTGCAAGTGTGGAATAAGCTGCCACATGCAAAGGCTCATGGATCTGGTATCAGGATTAAGGCATGACTTATCTTCCTGGGGTGTGCATTACAACATTCTCTTTGCAGCTTTGCTTCTTGAGCAGTTATCTGCTAATTCAGGGCACCGTATCTCTCTTTCCTCCTTATTTTTGAATTGCAAGTCACCCATTTTTATCCCATTGCGATTTATAGGCAGCAATTTTAAAATTGGTAGTCCTCAGATTTGGATACTTCAAGAGATAAGAACTACATGAAGATGTAAAATTAAACTCATATTTTGGAGAGCAAAGAGCAGTGAATCATCAAGACTTTAAGGGAAAGGCGGCTGCCAAAATCTTCCACGCAAATTGATAGCACCGACAAAAAAGGCAAATTACATTGTTTTATGTGCTGTGAATACTTGAAAACAACAAAGCCAACAACAAAACCATATGCATGATTTTTTCCCTCAAATAAAAGCTTTAACCCCTCTAACCACATGAAAAATCTTGTAGTTTTTTCTCAATAAAAGCAGTATAAGATCTAATTAAAACCATTGAAACCATAAGAAACTCTAACTTGTGCAGTAATTGATATATTAGAACAGACATTATGCTAGAATTATCTGTGCTATTATTTTTCCAATTAGTGTATTACTGGGACTGTTGGTGTATTTATAACTCCTCATTATCTCAGATGTCCTCAGCGAGTCCCCTAAAGCATGTTGGGTATTGTCATATGTCTTATGATGATATTTAAGAGCAGGAAATAGTATTTTTGATTGCTTCATTTGCTATTAAAAAGGAAAACCTGCACAGGACACTTTCTGTATCAGTTATTCCAAGATTTATCACACAGTTCTCTGAAAGGTTTATATATAGATTGTTGGGCTGTGCTTCAGGCAGAAAAATCACCAAGCTATTTTATCTTTCAGCTTGGGTGCTGGAATCCTGTCACAGGGCTGAATGGGTCACTGACTGACAAGAAACTGGAGAATAACATGCGTGGAGTGGTTCTACGTGTGGTGACTGTTCTGGTAAGTCTTAGCTGAGCCTTGCACTTTTGGCTTCTAGAGGTTACTTATCTTTCATTGCTTTATGTTTTATTAACTGATGTCATAATCTTAAAAGAGCTTTTTAACAAATCCTGACAATGCATTCTAAGATACTTTTACTGGTCATATTTTCCAGCCTTTAATTTATATGGATCAGAATCAGATTTCTATGGGCTTTTCCTTTCATTACAGTACTTTTTTTCATAACTTTCTTGGACATTTTAGGCCAGATTTCCATCCTTCAACAGTTTCCTACACAAGATAAAGTTATCTCTCAGGCGTTTTCTCACTGAAACCCTGTAGTCTACATAAGCTAAGATAACCGTGCCAAACAAGGGTAGATTTGACCAAATGTAGTACATTCAGTAACACTAAAACATTAGCAGACTAAGACAGTACTTTTCTAGGAAGGACATACTTCAAAGGAAAGATCATCTGATTGATTAATAAGTATTTATGGAGTATCTACTCTGTTCAAGCCCAGTGCTGATTACTGGGGACACTGATGATTAAAATAGACATAGGATTCTGTCTTAAAAGAGCTTATCATCGAGTGATTCTGTGGATATTAAATGGGATTATCCATGTGAAACATTTATTACAATTCCATTTACTTGTTAGAAAAATAAATAGTAACCATTATCATTTTATACATTATTATTATTATCTCTCAAAATAAACATAAAAAATAAGATGCTAATAGAAATCTTCTTAAACAGTAAAACACTCAAATGGGTACTGTCTAAATGGCCATAGAGCATGAAGATATGCACACCCCTTGCCTGTTTCAATGTGTCTAACCTTGTGCTACTTTGTGGTATGTTTCAAAACCTAATAGTCCATAGTTATGAACTTCAGTTTTCTTCAGAAAAGCCCACTTGTTTTTAAATTTGAAAAAAATCTTTCTTATAGGCTTAAAAACTTGCAAAATTAGTAAATAGAAGAAGCAGTCTTTTTTGAGCCATTGATGCTAATTGAATGTTTATCAAGGTTTATTACAGCAATGGCTGCCATTTGTACATTGTTTAATATAAATTAAGTAAACAACATAATTTCCTTGTCTAAAAGAAGGATCTATGATATTCTCTATAAAAGGAAATTCAGATGCATTATCTACCCTCCCTTTTTGGTGTCTATAATTTATTTTTAGTCATTGTTGTAATAAGATTTTCACTGGCAAATGATTATATTATGAATATTTCATAACTTAATTGTGAAGGTGCTTCTGTATGTACCCAAAGGTGTGGCTATGCATTTGCACTAACGTGCCAATATGTTTTAAAAAGACAGACATTTACAGCGCAGTAAACTGTAACAGTCTCTTCTCTAATGATTAACATGGAAACTCAGGTGAAAACAGCAATAAAAGGCAACATCTGTGCTTTGCTTTTGTCTTTGACATTCATATTTTAGGGTAAAATAAACTCATTTAGCCCTTAAACAAATATTTATTTAGTGCTTACTATATGATAGACTTAGTAACGGACATAAGATAAATAACACATGTGAATAACACATTGTTCATGTTACATGCATATTCATACCTCACAGCATGCACGGAATCTTGTTGGAGGATGCACAGATAATGGAGCAGCTACAGTTTGTTATTCACTGACTCTGTGCAAGATACTCTACCGAGTCGTTTTCATGTATTATCTTATTCAGTCCTCGCAGTGTTTCCAATACATAGATAGTATTCTGATTCCAAGAATTTGGTTAAAGAATACAGAAGTTGGAAAAAATGTGGAAGATTATACAGATAGTAAGTAGCAGAGAGAATTGGGATTCTAATCCAGAAAGTCTGACGCCAGATCTCTTAACCGCTTCCTTGTTGACATTATATTATACTCTCTCTACTCCTACTGTTACAAGCGTGCAAACTGGGGTGTCTATAGGATTTAATTGACTTGAGAGTTGGAAATGCTTGCGAGTGAGTAAGATGAAAGTGAGGTTTTGTTTTGTTTGGTTTGGTTTGGTTTGGTGGAGGTGGAATCTTCATAGGGCCAGTTACTTTACACTCATTTCCAAGCTGAACATAATGATTGCTATTTTGTGCATGAAATGGTATTGCTTCACACAGTGTTGATGCCTGCGTGCCCCAGTCTCACCTTCATGGCTCATGATGGGCTGTTTCCTGCAAGCTTAGCCCTGCACAAATCCTAAATATGATTAGTGAGTGGAGATACAGAAACAGTCTGTTTCCCTTAAGTCTTCTGTGATGCAAACTGGATTTATCAGTTGGGTGCCCAGTTGACACTTATTACACTCCCAGAATATACACCCATTGTACTTAATTTTCAGGGTTCCTGGTTCTTCCTGTAATTCTTAACGGAATGGAAACCAGCCATGAGTTTCTTATTTATTTCCTACATGCACCTTTCCAGGTCTAGCTCTTACTTACATGGCCTTGCAAGCCTCTTCCACCCAACGGTGAGACTCATTCTTCCCTAATTAGTTCTTATAAAACACTGTAAGGTATGCACTGATTGCATTAAAGAATGAAAGTAGGACTCAAAAGAATTAACTGAATTTCCACGCCCATATAACTCAGAAGAGATAAGTTTCAAGCCCAAAGGGACTATGTCCTTAGCCACTTTGATATTCTGTCTTTGGGATCAGAATGAATTCATGTTAGGTTTAAATATGTTATAACTATTGAGATTGCAAATGTTATTGGATTAGTAACTTAGGAACATTTTTCTAAATGGCATCACATAAGGATAACTTTATATTCAACTATCACCAAGCCATATAAGTGTCTTAGAAATAGAGGAAAAGAAAGAATGAGAATAAAATTCCCTCTGCTAAACTCTGTTTCTACAGTTGGAGACAGATATAGTCTACTGATCTCTACTTCTTTTCAGCTGGGCCTAGTGTCTTACTACAAGTCACTTATTAAGATTATTGTTTTCCTTTTCACTCTTTTAGTTGTACAAGTATGGATAGCCATAAATGACCATTTATGTCATTAATTTTTTCATGGTAATTCACAAAACATTAACTGAGTTGTAAATATCTTCAGAATAATTATGAATACTTAAGAAAATAAAATGGAAGGAAGTTGGCAACAATTGGAAAGAAGGGCTTGAGAAGCTATACTGTAAGAAGGAGCGCAAGATATCTGAAAAACATAAACTGGCATTTAGAAAGCGTTCACTGATAAATGTCTTATTTTCTTGATTTGGTTTTGCTTAAAACAGAAACATGCCTTCTCTAATGAAACATGAAGTCATTCATAAATTCTTTTGAGAGATATTTATTGAGTGCCTTGCCTAGGTGCTTGGGGTACATGCAATACAAATGAAGATACTTTCTTTTGGAAGTTTCATTCTAGTGGGACATCTTCTAAATATCTAAGAATATTTTTTTTAAAAAATGCAATGCTGTTGTTCTATATTAAATATACAATACAGTATTCCTTTGCCTAAAACCACCAGAAGAATACTTACATAGCTTTGTATACACATATGATTGGAAATTGATGGTAAAGCTGTGGTGATGGCTTTTCTATATTTTAAAAATTCAAAATTTTTCACATTTTAATATCTCTGAATCAGGATGCATCTTTCAATTGATTCTTCTTGCAATTAAAATTGGCAGCATACTTCATTAGTGGTAAAACAATTGTGCATCTTACAATTGAAAACAGTTTAGATTAAATAATATATGGATGACATCTTTAGAAAATTAATTAGGCTAATGGATATTCCTGGAAAGTTAAATTCAACAAAACTAGGCAAGAAGCCATCATAAACAGTGAGGCTATTTTAAAGAATACCTCTGAAAGTAAAGAAATAACAGTAGGAAATGAAGCCAATTTTAAAAATAGGACAGTAATAGCAATGAAAAAAATTATTGTCTGAACTAAAACTGTCACTAGACTCATAGAAAAATAAATGTAGAAAATAACACCAAGGCAGCTTATATTAAAACAATACCACATAAAGCAAAGTCCAAACTATGTGTTAAGAGAGGTGAATTTCCCCGAGCAAATCACTATGGGAAAGGTGTATCAGACAGATGCCTACTATCATTTTAATAGTAATTTCATTTTCTTAAAATATTTTCCTATTATCAGTCTCACCTCTTGGAATTATTTTTAGCAGGAATTATTTCCCTGTGAACATGTAGATGTTATCTGAGATCAGGGAAAGGTGAAATAGTTTTTTATAGTACACCCTAAACTATTAGCTTTGACTCAGGAGCTATTTATTGAGCATCTATTGTAAGCTAAGCATTGCACTAAGTCCCCGAGAGGCAAAGATAAATGTGATATAGTCTCTGCTTTCAAGGAGTTCCACATAAAGCATTTTATCAAAATGATTAAGTTCTCTATCAGAAAATAGGATCTGTTTGTGAAGGACTCAGAATTAAATACATTTTGAAGAGGCTGGCAAGGAATGATAAAGTTGAGAGAGAGAGAGAAAGTGAGAGAGAGAGAAACAGATGTCACAGTCTTTATGACCTAATTTCAACAGCAATGTCCAGGACCAGGTTCATGGTTTACAGGACAATTTTAATTCCTCATTTCGCTGTGCTCTTTCATTTAGAACTCTTTATAACTATCTTTATTCTGTAATAATCTCATTAGTGTTAGGCTCATCCTCTAAACTATGTACCAGTAAAATGCAAGTTGGTTTTCACATACAATGCCACAATGGTGGGTATGTAGAAGCAGGTCAGTAAATATTTGTTGAGTGAACAAATTAAAATATTCTGATAGCCTGAAGATGTGTGTGTGTGTGTGAGAGAGAGAGAGAGAGAGAGAAAAGAAAGGCGGGAGTTAGGAAGGAAGGAAGGAAGGAAGGAAGGAAAGAAGGAAACAAGAAATTCTATATGTCATTACAAAAATAAGGAATTGATACAAGACTATGCTTGAATGAGTAGTCCTAGGATTCCTAATTTTTTATTTTCTATCAAGTCTAAATTTCCCAGAGAAATGACAAAGGATTATACTATTTTTAAATCTTTTGACATAGTTGGTACTAAGAAATGACTCACATGCTTTTAAGGTAAAGAAGCAGAAAGTTTTAGTTAAAAACATCAAGAATCGTTCATATGAAATAGCATGTTCACATTTGATGAGACATTACAAATAATTTAGAAGCATTTAATATTCTCTGGATCTTAGAGGAACTCACTGTTTGGCCTTTGTTCCACAATATTTTTGTTTCCATGTGGACTGATATTTTATAATTTATGTTCCGATGAATTATGTCATTGTAAGATCAAGCAGTGTACTCAGCTTCTTCTGAATGTACTATTTAACAAAAGAGTAAATAACATGCAGTAATTTTTCTTATTGGAAGTGCTTCAGTCTATTTCATTGCCTTTTCTCCACCTACTCTTCTCTCCCCAGTATACTCATACTAAAAGCCACTTGGCATATACTGCGGATTACTGGATTTATAGTCAAAAGATATCAGCTCAAGTTCCACCTTTTCTACTTAATAGATTATTGAACTTATGGAAGCCAAGGAGCTATTCTGAACCTTGATTTTTCTGCCTGTAAAAGAGGAATAATAAAACTGGCCACACAGGGTTATTATGAGAGTAAATTGGTTAAGTATGTGAAAGCAGTTAGTAAAGTGCTGAGTATTTCTGAATATAAGATGTTATATCTCTGCAGTGGAAAATGCTGTGTAAAAAAAAAAAAGAAAAAAATAAGTATGAGTGATCATGAAGGCATAATTAATCATTGTCATCAATCTTTAGATTTTTGTGGAAAATTATTTAAAGGACCCTAAGGCAGACAAGGAAAACATCAACTGCAGAGTCATGACTTTTAGTCCCACTCACTGTTACTTTAATTTGAAAATCTGCTAATGAGAATAACAACTCTCCTGCCAGTGAAGATGGTGCTTCTTAGAGGAAAAATGAACACAAATAATTGTTACCAAAAAGAAAACACCCAAATTATAAACTGTACAAATCTTTAAAAGTCTGTGTGTCAGTTACATTGTCTCGCAGAGATCGTGTTTGGTTTCAGGCTAACTTTAAATAGGCTCTATGTGTTAATATATAACTAAGAAAATTCTCTAAGAATAGCCCGGAAATGTCACTGTGCTTAATTTTTTGCTAAGGACATTTTCCGAGTTTTTGCTACTTGAAGACCTCCAGCATTTGGAATCCCCACGGAGGTTTAAGCTTTCCTGAGGTCTCAGCCTTTGAGCCTCCTGAGTCTAGAGGCAAAGTTAGGGGCAAGAGGAGTGAGCTTGGTAAGAGGCTCTCCTGTGCAGGCACTCACAGCAAGGAGATGGGAAGGGAGTCGATGGCCATCTCTTACAGCTCCCGCAGCCATGTCTGAAGAGGGCTCCTTGTGAGTGTTAATAAACCGTACAGTTTGGTCCAATGCTCCAGGCAAAAATGTCGTCTCTGGCTGAGGAAATTTCCAGTGGATACTATATAAAATAAACTGAAAGTCTCAGTAAAATATAGTAAGTGCCATGTAGTAACTACTACATTGGAAGTACACAGTATAACATTGAGGTTAAGAACACCGTCCCTGGAGGAGTTCCACTTCTGAGATGGGAGTTTGAGGGGTTTCACAGACACACTCCCCAGCAAAATGAGCCACACTGCAAAGAAAACTGAATAAATATATAAAACAATAAAACAAAACCATTTAAAGTCCTTGGAAATTTCCAAGGGCATACAGGAGATGAAGTAACACTTATTCAAGAAAATCTACTAAAGCTTAGTAAAGACAGTAAGATTCTATGACATCTCAGCCTCTCCTGCTCCTTCTCTTCCACCTCACTCCCTGCCCTGCTCAGCCTGGTGGAAGCTCCACTCCAAGCAGGTTTGGCCAAGAAGACAAGGCTTCCTCTCCCTGAAAAATTCCCAATTAAGGGTTATCTCACTTGGAGGCTGTTTGTATTTTTCATACATCCAACTGCAATGTGAAAAGTCTAAATTTCTAGTGAATGTGATCAAGAGTTTGTGGGCTCCATTTCTCCACCCGGCTCTGACTCATAAGATGCAGTCTTCATGCCAGGAGTGGCAGGCCTAGAATACTGGAACCTTGATTGCCATCACTCCAGCTTACTCCAAGGGCAGAGGTTCCAAGCCAACTGAAGTAAGTGGAGAAGACCAGAAGCTGCCACCCAACTCAGTACCCAGGGTAGTAGCAGAGATTTTGTCCAGGGGAGAAGCAGTCCACAAGAAAAGAGAGCACTTAAGCATTCTCTAGTTATTTGAATCAGATCATGAGGAAGTTCAAGTCTATGGCTCCTCTTAATTAAAAGCAGCAAGTAAATCATAAGCCAGATAATTCACCAGAGTAAACCAGAAAATGAGATAGCTAAGAATATCCCTTCTGAGATCAGAATAAATTTTAAAGCTTAATCACAAAAATGACCCCTACCAAAATTTATTTTCTTCAAACTATGAGGAAATCCAGGACATTGCTGAAAGCAGTAGAGCAATCAACCAGTAATTAGTGGAGCTTAGGCCTTAGTGACTATAATGAATATGACACAATATGAATATGGATACAAACATCCTCTACAAAATGCTAGTAAACTGAATCTGGCAACATATAAAGGGGACTATTCACCATAATCAAGTAAAATTTATCCCAGGAGTACAAGTTTGTCTCAACTTATGAAAATCAATGTCAGATACCATATTAATAAATAAAGGAATAAACCTAAATGATCATCTCAGTAGATGTAGGAAAAGCATTTAATAAAAATCTAATGCCCTTTCATGATTAAAAAAAAACAACAGTCAACAGTCTAGTAATGGAAGGAAAGAAATTTCCTAAACTTGAAAAAAAGCGTCTATAAACCCACAGCTAAGATCACATTAATGGTGAAGTGCTGAACACCCCCTCGAGTTCCCTGCAGTCAGTGACAAGGCGGAGATGTCAGTTCTCACTGTTTCTGTTCAACATTGTGCTGGAGGTTCTAGGCAGCCCAATTAGGCAAGGAAATTAAATAAAAGGAATGAGGTTAGAAAGGAAGAAGTAAAACTACCTCTATTTTCAGGTGACATGGTCTTACATATAGAAAACTCTAAAGAGGACACACACAGAGACTAATAGAGTTAGTAACTGGGTTCAGCTGGTTTGCAGAGTACAAGATCAATTTGCAAAAATCAATTTTATTCTGTGCACTAGCAATGAAATGTCCAAAAAGTAAATTAATAAAGCATTAGTAAAGCATTTTCATTTAAATATATCAAAAAGAATAAAATAATTAAGAAAAAGCTTAACAGAACAACTGCAACATTTGTACACTGAATGCTACAAAATTTTGTTGAAAGAAATTGAAAAACCCTAAATATATGGAGGGATATCCTGTAGTCATGGACTGGAAGACTCAGTATTGTTAACATGGCATTATTCTCCAAACAGATCTACAGATTCAATGAAATCTCTATCAAAATTCTTCTTGTGTGTGTTTTTTTTTTTTACCATAATAGACCAGCAGAATCTAAAATTCACATGGAAATGGAAGAGAATCAGAATAGGGAGAAAAAATAAAGAGAAAAAAAAAAACAAAAACAAGCACAATTGGAAGATGCACATGTCTTAATTTTAAAACTTACTAGAAGGCTACAGTAATCATACTTGTTTAGGATAGACATTTAGATCAGTAGAGTAGAACTGAGAATCCAGAATTAACCCATTTTTCTGTGGGTGTCAAGGTCATTCAGTAAGGGAAAGAATAGTATTTTCAACTGGATATCCACATGTAAAAGAATGAATCTAGACTCTCACTTAAAATCATGTACAAAAATTAACTCAAAATGTATCACAGACTGAAATGTTCAAGCTAAAACTATAAAACTCTTAAAAGAGATCATTATATATAGATATTTGTGACTTTATTTTGGCAATAGATTCTTAGATATGACACTCAAAGCACAAAAAAACAAAAATATAGGTAAATTAGATTTCATCAACTTGAAAAGTGTCTATGTCTCAAAGGACAGAATCCAAAAAAATTAGAAGACAACCCACTACATGATAGAATATATTTGCAATTATGTGTCTGATAAGGGACTTGTATTTAGTATATATAAAGAATAAAATTATAACAACAACTCAGTGTGAAAAAGAAAAATAAACTAATTAAAAATGGGCAAAGGATCTGATCAGTTTTTCATAGAAGATGTATAAATGGTCAATAAGCATATTAAAAGATTCTCAACACCATTTGCCGTCATGGAAACACAAATCAAAATCACAATGGACTACCACTTCACAATCACTGGTATGGCTATAAATCAAAAGGACAGATATGTTGGCAAAATTGTGGAGAAATGAGAACCTTTATATGTAACTGATGGGAATGTAAAATAGTACACCTGCTTTGGAAAACTGTCTGGCAGTTTCTCAAATGATAAAACACAGACTTTACTGTATGACTCAGAAATTCCACTCTAGGTATACTCCCAGGAGAAATGAAAATGCATGCCCATACAAAAACTTGTACACAAATGTTCATAGAACCTTTATTGATAACAGCCCAAAATGGAAACAACCCAAATGTATATCAACTGATGAATGGATAGAAAAGAGTGGTATACCAATAAAATGGAATATTATTTGTCGATAAAATAAAATGAAGCACTGATAACATGGTACATGGATGGACCTCAAAAACATGCTAAGTGAAAGAAGCCAGTTACAATAGATCACATCTTATATGATTCCACATATATAAAATGTCAGGAATACGCAAGTGTATAGGGACAAAAAGTAGGTTGGTAGTTGTCTAAACCTGGGAGAGATTAGGGGACTGAGAAATGATGACCAGTGGGAACTGGATTTCTTAAGGGGTTATAATATTTTAAAACTGATTGCAGTGATAGTAACATGTCTGCAAATGTACTAAAGCCATTGAATTGTACACTTTGAATGGATGAATTATATGGTATGTAAATTATATCTCAATGAAGCTATTTTAAAAAAAGAACAGAGTCTGGAACCAGTTTATATTTAAATACCCAGGTCTCCTCCTACCTGTGAATTGAGGCCAAGTATTTAAACCCTCTATGATTCTGTTTCCTCATCTGTAAAGTAGAGATAACAATATTAGCTATCTCAAAGATCTGTTATGAATATTAAGGAAACTAGTACATGCAAAGAACAAAGGACTTCTAACAGAGCCTGGAACATAGGAAGTGCTATGTAGGTGTTCATGCTTATGATGCAGAGTGTTAAGGGAGAACATAAAAGAAGCATCTATCTCATGGGTAGAGCAGTAGAAAGGGCTTAAAGGATCACATAGATTGCTTTTGAATAGACAGGGATTATCAAGGCATAGATAAAAGGGAAGGAATATCCCACAATGTAAAGAGTACATGCAAAAGTCTGCAGACATCACAAATTTAAAGTATACTATAAGTAAATTAGAATATCACCTGAGGTAAATGAAATTGAAATGTAGGAAATCTCAGCAGCCTGTGTATAAGATGTTCTTTTTTAAGAGCTCCTTTAGAGACAATTCAATTAGAAATTCGTCTGTGAACATGAGGTTAGCATTACATAATTTAGATAATACATATCAACAAGGTAAAATTACCATTGTTGCAACTCTGATCTACCCTGCAGGTTAGGTAAAATGGTTCTCATTTGTATTATGGAAACAGTGTAATCAGTCGATATAGCTCTGTATGATGTACAGATTTTGTTTTCTCTTCTGATGATTGTACCCATCTTATCTGAGAGAAAAAGGGGAAAATGTGATTTTTATAAACAGACACTTGAGGAAAACTGGCCTATGCAAACAGTAATTTGTAGCAACACAGGAACATGTGTTCACTTCAATGCTGAGTGAATAAAATCATCGTGAGAATTGGTGCATAACGATGACTTGACGATTTCTTATTCTTTCCCATCACACCAATTCTTAAGATGATAGCTGTCATGTAGATATGTGAGTATCACTATTGCACTGAGGTAACAATACGTGACTCAACTTTTTTTCCTTTTGGAAGATGAAACCTGGATTATTAAACTAAACAATGAATAAATAGTTCAGAGATGTGTTATATAATTTATTTTTAAAAATAGATTTACTGCTTGTCTCTAGAAATTTAGAAAGATACTGACATAAGTCATTTGCAAATTCAAAGATGTAGAAACAATAAGTCTATATTGACTTCTATAACTTCTCAATATTCCAACATATGGTATATTCCAATATATTATAATATATTATATTTTACTTTCAGTATTGTATTATAGCACTGCAACTGCAAGCAACCCAAATGTTAAGGTGACCTTGAAGTTTTAAGGTATCTTTTGCCAACGCAGTAGTTTTGGCATAGTGACAAAAACACAAAACCAGTTCTATATACAATTCCTCAGAAATAAAAATGAGTATAAATATGAAAGATAGATGCTTCTGACATAGATATTACTTCTTAGAGTTACAAAGGACTATATTAATGAATTACAAACATTAAAGCTTACAGATAATGTTACTAGCCAGCATTTAGGACACACTTAACTAATAAATTTTATTCTTGATCTTTTGATCTCCTTGAAGCCCTCAAGATCATTATTTGCATTTTGTTGATATGGCTGAGACTCAGAACTAGTTAAATAACTTCAGGTTACATTTGTGGTAAAAATAAGTATTGAATTCTTGTTTGTCTGACTCCCCACCTGCCATGATGGAGGGATAAGAACTAAACTAAAACTTTCAGGTATTAGTCAACAGATGAAAAAGGACTTGGATTTCTAAGAGATTGAAACAACTAAATGATTCCAACAATAACCCCAGATCTTTGGTTGATGGCAGTTTACATACTGAAGGCACAGGCATGTAGATCCAAAAGAGACTGTCAGCTTTACTGAGCTGAGAAGTTAGAGATCAAAGTATGTGTAGGCTGAGGAGGTTGGTATTTGGAGGGACATGTTCTGGAAAAGAGAGAGCTACCTGAAGAGAATACGTACAGAAATTAACATACAGGTCCTTTTGAGTCTTGGCTGAGTACTGGGTCGTACGTACATACAGAGAAACTCTACAATGCTGGGCTAAGAGTGACAAAAAGCATATCAATTTACTATTTTGTTTTTTACAAACTAGAGATATAAACCTTTATTTCACAACTTTTTGATAATTCACTTTCTAATGAGGGACATAGTTTAAAATACTAGAGACTTTTGAGAAAGGTTTCAATTTGAGAGGATCTTACTGTACCACAACTTTAAGAAGATATATGAAAAACATTTACCTTTGAATTATGTAGTAATTAATTAATATTTAGGTGAGCAAACATATACATATAAGGTAGGATACTCCCACATATCTTGCTATTTTGGTGTTTTAAATGTTGCCCTGACCTCTCAAAAGGTTCAGCTTTTCATTAGGGCATTGCATATTCATTTGCCACCTCTAAACTCCATTAGTTTGTTGATGTTTCTGTTTTACAGCTGACATAAATTAGAGTTGAGTAAACAGATGCAAAAGAAAAAAAGTCACAGAAAGTTGTTTTTGTTTACATCTTACAAATCTTCCCAATCAGGAGGGAAAAACAATATTTTGAATTATAATGTAATAATTAGATTGCAGTTTACAAAGGAAATAAATTTTAAGAAAACCTTATATGTATTTCCAGTCCCTGACAAAGAGCCAAGGAGTCAGATGGCTGCCTTACCAGTGAGGTAACTAGGCCTCGAGTGGCATTTGGATTCTTTCAAAGGCACAGTAACAGGTTTTGACCAATAGGGGACCATTCATCAAATCACTATCTATTACAGTTAACAGGACTCGAGGGTAGTCTGAAGTGAGAAAAGATACCTCCAAAAAGCACCCAACATGGGAATAGCTTACTCATCTGCCAGCTTCTGGAACACAAACAGCTATTGAAATTCAGCTCCCTCTGGGGAGGTAGGAGGCAGTCAAGGAGAGAAGCACCATCCTGCTTTGGGTTCCAGAAATGGAAAAGTTGGTCAAGGAAAGGAAGGCAAACACATACTCTTTCATAATACATCCCTTGGGGTTTTTAATGATCAGTTGAAATATACAGAGGTTTGGATTTTAAGGTGTCTTTTCACATCTTCTCCATGTAAACTGTGTACTAATTATTTTAACCTAGAAACAAAAAAGCCATCATGCTGGAAGGTGCATTTGTGATTCTTGCATGTTTTAAAACTTTGAGCAAAAAATTGCAGGTTTTCTGTGTGATGGAAGTTAGCATGAGGAAATGATCTTTACATTTTTAGTGGTTTTTTGGGTAGGTTTGAAGGGCTTTTTTTTTTTTTCTTTTCTCTTATTTATTTTTAACCATTACTAGTGGCATGAAATGGGAAAGTGAAATGTTTGGACTCATTTTTTTCCCATTGATTCTTATGTAGGGTAACATAGTCTGTAGTTCAATTAAAAATAACAAGCTGCTATGTTGTTCTGAGCCAAATGTAATCGCCAAGACCATGGTCAATAAAACACTCAAGAAAATGAAGTATTGAGGCTGAATAGTCTGAAGTCTACTGGGGAATAAAGAAGCAACCGATTAGCATTTGAAAGCAAGGTCTTTTAATTTTTTAAAAGTCAAGGAGAATTAAAAAAAAAGTGATCACTCATCAAGAACAAAGAGTTTGAAAATTATCTCACCTATGTTTTATGAGTCCTTTCAACTTTTAAGAATGACCTTTGGTCATCAGCCCCAAGAACAAGATGCTTTTCTGTACATGTAATAATGTTACATTTGGGAATACACTCGTAGTTTATCTACTGAGGAATGCAGGAATAAACAGGACCAATGCTTAGTGTTTTGTCTCTCTAAGTAAGATTTGCTCCGGCCAATGAAAGATGTTACGGGTGGTAAGTGTTACATCTGGTTTTAGGATAAACATTCCAGTTTATTATGCAATAAAATACAGTGGTGGAAAAAAGTTTCATACATCTTTACATTTTTCAGTAAATTATGAGAACCTCCTTCTAATTCCATAATACGTGTCCCCATAATTAATTCAGTACCTAATAAGTCCATCTCCGCATTCCTGATCAGAGCTGGCACAGAAGTTATTTTTATATGCCTTTTTATTAATTTGAATAACACTTCTAGTAATCTTCTTTTCTATACTTATTAATTCTTGAAACACAGAATATTGTCTTTGCAGCTTTAAACTCAGACTTCTCAACAATCTGTAAATCCCCACAGATTTGTTTCTTGCTTTTAAATATCAGCACCTTCTGCTTTCTACTCTTAATGTTTCTGCCCTCTATGCAGGAGATCTTTTCTTTTAAGTTTCCTACTGTGCTTCGTAATGAAATCAAAAGAAAAACGTATATCCTCCAGAAAGCATTCAGGTCACTAAAAATAGAAAACCTGTCACCTTATTCCTAAAACCTTAGATCAGGCAGGCCAGTGGCAGAATAGTGAGTGCAGTTTCTACAAAAGGTCTAGAGTGGTGTTAGCAAAATTATTATGACCTTGTTATCTCCAGATGTCCTTTGAAGAAAAAGACTCTGTTCAAAAAAAAAAAGGTTTGGTGCTGTTGGGAGGCTTCCTCTACCCTCTTAGGTGCATATATTTGGGGGCCTGCAAATCAACTGACAGCAGGAAAAAAGTAAGATTCGTTTGCATGTGCACATGGAAGTCACTCAGTAATTCAGCAATGAATAACTTGCTGGATATCCAGAGGTAAAGGATATCAAACCAATTAACAAGAGGGTAGGGGGTGGAGTTCAGGGTCCGTTGTTGGTTTTGTGTGTGTGCTAATGGGAATGAGAAGTCTGTCTCCTTCCAGGAATTTGCAGGAATCTCTCTCCTTTGGAGTCAGTTTAATGGCAGCTGCGTCTTCAGGAGGCTCTGCTTTAGTTAGGTATGGGAAGTTCAGATAAGATTTCAAATGCTTTCACTTTAAAATAATCTTTATGCCAAAACTTTAATCCCATCAATATGCTGACCAAAGTTGAATTATGACTTAGAAGAAAGTATAGATAGCTCTACTTAGAAATGAAAAGGAATTTGGAGATATAGAGAGGACTAAGAGACAGAAAGAGATTAGTTTTGATACTATCATGTGTTCAAAGACTGTAGCCCAAGTTCTTTCTCTTTGATATGCCGTGTAATTTCTGTACCTCCTCCCCAACCCCAAACACACATACATACCCAAATGCTGGTGAAGGCAGTCTAAATTCATGGTTAAGAATACAGGCTTTAGCATCAGACAACATTGGATTCACATTTTTTCTTACTAGTTTATAAGCTTAGATACATAACTTATCGACTCTACCCCCAAATCTCAGTTCTCTCATTTGTGAAATGACAATAACTGTACCAGAGCATTCCAAGAATTAAATGAGGTAATGAATAGAAAGTAATAAAGATGATGACAGGCATAATGTAAGTTTTTGATGTTATTGTTGTTTTATTTGCTTCCTCCCTGAGCCTGAAAATAGGCTTTATATAAAAAGTGTTCTTTGACCCTGAATCCCCCTTATTCTACTAATTCTTTCTAATGCAAAAGTCTCAGACTCCAGTTCTGTCTCCACTTCATCATGTATTTTTATCCTCAAACAACTGGCTTCTATTGGCTTTCATTTTGACTTCTCCAAAGAAACTGCTTTTCAAAATGTGTTCATGATCTCCTACCTGACCAATGAAATGGATGCTTTCAGGCCTTATCTCTCTGGACTTCTCACCTGTGCTGAAGTCCACCAGCAACTAGTTCCTTCTTGAAACCCTGTCCTTTCTTGCATCCCCCAACGATGTCTTCCCCTCATTTTGCCAGATCTCTATTCCTTCTGCATCCTTCGTTGGAGTCTCTTCTTCCAGAATTTCATCCCTAACCCCTTTCTATCCTTTACACCTGAATGACTTCATTTACTGTCTTGAAAATTATAAATAGATTTTTATTTCCAACTTTGGCCTCCCCTTCATGCTTCAGACTCATTTATCCAACAAATGTTGAAACAAGTATTACATATTCAATGACAAAAACTTAGAAAATGTGGAAAACAAAAATTAACAACAAAATCATCATAATTCCTCCATTGAAAACTTAACTATATTTTAATGTCTGTCACTTACTAGCTAAACAAAATTAAGTTATTTTATCCATAAAAATGGAAGTAATTATGGTTCTAAACTCATAAGACTGCTATACATAAATATTCAAAAAGCATCTGCAAGTGCCCAGCACTCAGTAAGTCCTGTATGGATGTTTGCAATTATTTTTACATTAAAAAATTTTAAATGCCCATTGTTATGTACTGAATGTTTGTGTCCCACCAAAATTCATATGTTGAAGCATAATTCCCAATGCAGTGGTATTTGGATGTGGAGCCTTGGAGTTACAGTAAGTAGGTCATGAGAGTGGAGCCCTCATGAATTAGATTAGTGCCCGGACAAGAAGAAACATGAGAAAGATGATCTCTCTGCTTTCTGCCTTGTGAGGCAGAGAAAGCAAGCTCTCATCAGACACTGGATCTGTCGCCACACTGATCGTGGACTTCCTAGCCTTCACAGCTGTGAGAAATAAATGTTTGTTGTTTAAGCCACCCAGTCTATGGTAATTTGTTATAGCAGCCTGAATTGACTAACACACACACACACACACCCATACTCATGAGTAGTTTGTACATTTTCTTCCCATTCAGCAATATACACATGAATATTTTAATGTAAATAAATACTCTTTATAAAGCAGATGTGATTAGTGGTTTTTTTTCAGCCACTTAATTAGTTATCTTTACAGGTGCCCCCAAATTCCATTAATTTATTCAGAGTTATATAAAATTCCAGGAATGCCAACTGAAACTCAACATTTTCATGTCTCATTTACTGAAATATTTTGGAATGCAAAGGAACGTAATGTTTTTACAGTGATATTTTGAATCTCTCTATAAGACAAACAAAGAAAAACAAACCAATCCCAAACTTTAAAATATTCTTCCTGGTTTAAAAAAAAAAAAACCCTCCTATGGCCCAATTCGAAGCAAATAACTATGTTATCAGGGCATTGAGACACTGAGATTGACAACTGAATGTACTGTGTAGTAGTCTATCATACAGATATTTTAAAAAAGCAGTCCCTAATCGTTGGTTATTTAGTTTGTTTTCAAGTTCTCACTAGGGAAGTTGCAGTAAACATTCTTTTAGATACATACCGATGCTCACTTATGACTACCTCCTTAGATATAAAATTACCAGAAGAAATAATATGAAAATTGGAAGATACTTGCTTCCTACTGTGAATCTGTTTGCTTAAAAAGCTGTACGAATTTTAACTTACATAAGTGGTGTATAAGAAAATCTGCTTCCTCAAATGTTTGCTGATAAACATTAACATTCTTTTTAATTCTTGCCAATCTGATGAGCTATAAATAAAACAACTCATCTTATTTTAATTTGTATTTCCCGAAAGTGTATTCGGAGAACAAAATAAATAATTCACCCTTAATGTTTGCTGTTGAACTTTGTCCTTTTAAAATGTAAGCTTTAAAGATTATGATGATTTTAATGATTGTTATTTCTTCTAATAAATATTATTTTTCTTTTAGCTGATTGTATGAGTCACAAGCATGCAGGAAAAAAAAGGGCACATTTTTCTTCTATTAAATTTGAATGTGTATTAATTTTGTATTTAGGGCTGTAGATTTGTACAAAATAGTATCTTTAATTCTGTACTGAACATTCACCCTGAGGACTCTGGTCTATTGATTGAAAATTTTAGTCCCTCTAATAGAATTATGATGCATACTCCCAGTGAAAAACATTCAGGTAAAGTCTTAGAAGTCCATATGCTTCTAAAGACTGAGGCCACCACTGAGGGTTTCCAGGAATTTTGGCATAGCATTACATCACTTCTCACTGAGTACTTATAACCCCACATCCAATATATCAGGGAGTCCCATCAGCTCTACCTTCAAAAGATACTCACAATCCAGTTGCTTCTCATCAAGTCCATTTTACTGCCTAGCTCACTGCTTTATTGCAAAGGACTCCTAATTGTTCTCCTAGCTTTCATCCTTGCCCCTTCCAGTCTATTGTCAATAGCAATGATCAACTGTCTAATAAAGTGTTCAAACATAGCAGATCACAGCCCTCTCTGCTCAGAGCCCGTCAGGCTGCCCATCTCAGTCCAAGCAAGGACTAAAGTCATCACGGGGACTTAAAGGTACTGTTTAAGCTCCACCAACACACACCCCCATTTACCTCTCAGACATCTCCTGTCTGAGCCTAGCTCCCTCAGTTCCTGCCACACAAGTGTCCTGTCTCTCAGTCATGTCAGAGAGACTCCTGCCTGACACATTTGCACTCACTCTGTCTTCAGTCTGAAATGCCCTTTCTACAGAAGCCCGTCCTACTTAAAGTTACACTTTCTCACGTGCTCTTTTGTTCTTATTATTTGTTTAACTTTCTCCTACAGTCCTTATCATCATCTGACCTAAAATATATATCACTTATTTTGTTTACTGTCTATCACTCCCATTAGAATGTAGGTCTGCAAGGATAGAGATGTCTGTTAATTGTTTGCTTTGTCTTCTGTTGTATTTCTAGTGTGCGCCTGGCATTAACACTCCTGAATGACTGAATAAATATCTGAATTGCTGCTATTCTCCTATAAGTAATATTATTTTGGATAGATATACCATCGGTCCTATACATTCCAAGTTTAATTTTATGGCTCTTCACTGTATTCTGATATTTCATTAGCTTCAGTTTATATTTATTAAATATTTTTAAACCCTGACATAGACAAAGTCTTATCATAAAGCCCTGCTGACATTTATTAACATTACTGTTCTTGACAGTATTTTTATAGAAATATGACTGTATCAAGCAGAGAGTTTGTGAGCATTATCATCATTTTGAAGTAAAATGTTACCAAGTTTTTCAGTTAAATATTTTGTAGACCTCTGGCATTTGGTACAGCCAATCACTCCTCACGGCTGCAGTATTCTGTATCTCAAAATGTGTTCTTGATAGTTTTCTTTGAGATAACTGCCCTTACAAAGTACTCTGTACCTGGTAGACTTTCAAAAACATTTATGGAATAGAATTGATTCTTGCATGTGGCTGTGCACTTGTAAGATTCACTAAGGTGTTAAATTTAGCAAAATAATGAAGACTTGGACCAAACAAACAAAGTATTATCTAGCACTCATATTCAGAAGGCAAACAAAAAGTCTGGTATTTCTAAGTTTGTATATGGTAATCATGTGGTCCATAAAAATCTAACTTCCTAAAATGTATTTTCAAATGCATGCTAGGGAAAAACCAATAAATGAAAACTAATATACTTAGAATTGCTGTGATTACCTTTTGTCCTTCATAACCTTGTATTCCCAGTTGCATTATCCTGTATTCCTTTCAGGTTCTCATGAAAACAAAATGAACATTTTTTTGTTTTGTTTTGCCACTCTCCATTAAGTGACTAAAATGTAGCCATTTCATAATTTGAAAGGAATTATAAAATCGAACATTTTATTGTAAAAATTAATTACCTTGCATATGAATAGCTTTAACTTTATGTTCAATTTAAAGTATTTTTTCACTTAAATAATTGCTTCCAAAATAGGAATGAGAAATACTATGTAAGATACGGCTTTAGGAAGTCAGAATGACTAAATATTTGTATTTGCTTCGATCATAACTTGAATCTTATTGTCTTTGAATCTTATTGAATTTATTGATAGAAATATTTAATCAAAGATTTTAAAAGATGAGTTTAGTGCAATGGTTTCTAAACCTTTGCTCCTCCGTTAAATCCTCCTGCAGAAACTCTTTTTAAAATGTTTCCATTGCATACCACTGCAACCTGCTTTTCTTCTCTCCACACAATCCAGGTAATCTTCTTTTACAACACCTAGATTGTTTATTCCTCTCCTGTTCCTCACTTTTGTTTTCCTACCCTGGTATTTTGATATCTTTTTAAAAACAAACTCCATACCTGTCACCTTTTTAAACTTATAGTAGTTTCTAATATTTGTATATGGTCTATAAAAAATAATGAGGTTTTTCCAATGAGAATGGTGGTCATTAATTCTGCCATGTATCACAGTGGAATGTGTCATTCCTCAGCAAAATATAAGCTCACAACTGTGTGCGAAGACAGCTCTTGTTTGCTTTGGCTAGGAGCATGGTTTATGGGGAAAAAAAATTTAAACAGGTCATTAAGAAATATTCCGGTTCTCTCGTTAATGTCTTTGAGCTGTGTGTGTGAGCAGAATTGCTTAGTTTTGGGCACCCTGGCATTCTGTAAGATTGCACGTTTAGAAACCTCTGAACAGTAAAGCCTTGGCAGTATAGCTTGTCATTAGCACCTATCAAAAATGTCAGATGCTTTTTTTTCAAACTCTATCACTAGCAACAATATTGCATAGTTATTAAAATATGGGAATTAACTACAAAATCTGCAAGTTGCAAACAGTGTTGTAAATCAACTAAGCAATTAGCATAATATTTTTTAAGTGACTGAATACAAATTCAGAATTATGAAGTTATTATCTAATAACCCAACAAGTGATGTGAATAAATCCTTGCTAATATGAAAATTATCAACCACTGAAACACACTTTTCTACAAACAGGTCTATGGATCCTCATGCTCATGCATTTAGATTGATAAACTACAGGCATTCTGTGAAAGCTTCATTTATTCCAGTTGCTGAGGATTGTGCTTAGAGAATCTGTCAACCAAATAATCTGCAAATCCAAGTCTGCAATTTGTTTTCATTTAATAGGCAGACAAGTTTTCACCAGTTTATACTCAGTCCTATTTGGAGCTAATTGCTGGAAAGTGAATTTTAAAAGCAGAATTTTATCATTTCTTGTTTCCTCCCTCTGTCCCTATAATAGAAGACTCAAAGCCACCAAATGCACTTCAAAAATATATTTAAGTAGGCGCAGGCCATAATTGCCTGTCAACTGCATGGTTGCAAAGGACCCCTAGTCCTGGTTCCTGCCACAGTCACTCAACACTTTCTCTGAAATTACTTTCTGATTATGCTATTTCCCTTCTGCAAAGCTCCAGTTCCTTAACAAATAAAACGCAGTAACTTTAATATGGCTTCAATACCCTCATTATCTACTCCCATTTAACATACTTTTTCTTTCTTTGTATTGAAATGTGTAACACTCATACAGAAAAAAAGTTTAAACCATTAATTACTTAATAATAAAGTAATAAGCAGATAACCACTGCCTAAAATGAAAAATAGAATATTGTCATTACCACAGAAATCATCTTTCCTTGTTCATCTTTCTAATCATACCCTCCCCAGCATCCCAGAGCCAATCACCCAGAGGTGACCACTTTCTTGATTTTCTTTATAGTGTCTTCACCCAGATGTGAATCCTTAAATAAATGGTCATTTTACTGTTACAACTATGGAATCAAATTGTCTTCTTTGAGTATTGCTTTTTTCATTCAATATGATTCTTTTAAACGTTCATTCATGTTATTGTGTATCACTCTGCTTTCTTCAATTTTCAGCTGTTTACTATTACATTGCATCAATATACCACAATATATTTATCTTTTCCATGTTGATGGACATTTGGATTTTTAGATTATTTCTAGATTTGGGTTGTTACAATCAACGCTGATATAATATACATTCGTGGGCATATATTTTGGTGCCCAAGATTCACTAGTGTTCAAACTTCAGGAGTGAAGTTACTGGGACATGGCTGTCTATATCTTCATACTAGATAAGTGTTTCCGTAACACTCAGAAACAAGCAAAGCGAACTTGCTTATAAAGATTTCAGTCTCTGCTAGATATGTCAAAATGTTTTCCAAAGTGGTTGTACCAATTTAAACATACAGCAGGAGTCATGATAGCTCTTATTTCTTCTTAATTCTAATTCTACAGTAGCACTTCTTATAATTTCCAATTTCCTGCCCTGCCAAAAAATTTCCCTTTATTTCCTTAAAAACTGTAAATATAATTCTCATGATATGAATCTGAAGTTTTCAGAATCTGTGTTCTTACGGTACGCTAGTTCTATACATGCGATGTAATTTCCTTTTACATGTTACTTTGACGTTTGCTTTGAACATTGTATTAAACCAGTTATTTGAAGGAATAATGTAAGACCTAAAATGAAAATACTGTCCTCCTAAAAGATTTTTATTTTTTTCTGCCAGGAATCTGGAGTCTGTAAATGTCACATCACTTTAAATTGCATTAAAATACAAGACAAATTATGGCATCCTAGATTTTAATCCATAGGTTGCAAAATTTGAGGTCCAAAGAAATAAAGCTGAAGTAAGATGAATTCTGATAATGCCTTCCTCTTCTGTAACTTGCTACATTACATTGAGTTGAAACTTTTGTTTCTAATTTTTCTTATCTGTTAAAATAGTACATGGCTTGTAACCCCCAAAATGGTGATTGTCGTTTTTTTTTTTTTTTTAACAATTTCCTTTGTATTTCTCTGGTGTTTTGTTTATACAAGTTATGTTTTTCCAGTATGTTGCTTTTGTTTTGCTCTGTGTTTTTCCTGGGTACATGGCTTTTCAATACTAGGTTATAATTATTTTAAAAGTAATGTCCATGACTTTCTATCATAATTCTCACTATATTGAGTATAATAACTTGATGCAGTAACTGCTCGATACATGTTAAATATATTTGAGTCAGTGAGTGAATAAATTTTGGAAGTAGGTGCATAGATAAAAGTGGGTAAACCAAACTCAGTACTGCCATAGAGAAGGAACTAGTATCTTTTCTATTTTAGGTTCCAGAGCTTCTATCAAATATCTATTGCTGTGTTTATCTGTCCAATATATTGGCTGATTGCCCTCATAAGGAAGGACTGGTCTGAGTAGGATTTATGAGTAGTGATCAAAATGTGTAATAGAGCTTAAAAATAAATCTTAAAGCAGTGATCTAGAAGAGAAGTGGTAAGATGTAATAAAAGTTTATTTAGGATGTAAAATTTAAAAAGCATGCTCATTAATAATTCATCAGCCCTCTTTAAAAGAACCCTTAGTATAACCGTGTTTATTCTGCACCTTTAATCAATTGTAGCTGATGTTGCTGGGAGCAGGTTTTGACAATAGATTTCCATAAGGGATCCATTTGCCTAGGAATTTATTTATAAAGTTGGAATTAAAAATCATTTCTAGGGGGAAATTCAGCATATTAAGCAAATGTAATGTAGTTTAGCAAATTAAACAATTGTTCTAAAGATGTACAAATAAAAATGAAAAGAATCAATATTTCATATGACAGCATACATTGGGATGTTATTTTGCCACATCGATCAGTTAGCTCTGCATTACAGTTAATAGTATTCTTAATTTTTTAAGTGTCACGTTAAAGAGTGGCATTCCATTTCTTGGTGATAAAATTGCTGCTGAACCTAAGAGATTTGTTAGATGTTAAAGGTCATGGATAAATGGAGAATATATATGGTCCAAAATTATTGGTAGAGGAACCAGTCAAATAAAATCTTTCATGAATCATCTTTCCATTGGTTTGTCAATGGATAGATGTTCAAAATACAGAAATGAATGAGTTGTGTATAAGGAAATAAGTGCATGCTCTCAGCATTTACAAGATACTGTAAACAATCAGTGTCCAGTTAAGACTAGAATTTTGTGGTCTTATTTATATGCTCTCTGAATATGATCTTTATTTTGGAATTTCTTCAACCCATCCTGATTCTAATGACCTCATGATCTACTTTACAGTATTTGTGCAATGCGTAGGTTTGTACTTGTCCAAACAAGCAAATGAACAGAAGCAAATTCTGCCATATTATCTGGAAGTTTATATTTGGAATCAAAGAGATGTTATGTATTTTACACACAATATTAAAGATTAAGTTTTTACTTTTCACTCATTTTATGTCACTTAGATTAAACAAGTCAGTATTTACAAGGTTTTATTCATTCCCCAAATTCTCATCTATTCATCTATTAGTCTATCAATGTTCATTAGTATCAAACAGAAAAAATTAGGATCTTAACAGTAAGAAATTGAACTTTTAAATTTTTCTTACATTCTAGAACCCTAGAAAGTTAGTCTGGGTGTGGTATAGCATTTCAAATGTCAAGGACAGACTCCAGTCTTGTTTTTCTCTTATATGTAATCTAAGATATTCACCAGAGCTCTAGACATTCTGTGTTCATTCCAGCTGGAAGAAGTAGAAAAAACATAAGAACAATTGCACAAAGCACCCGGCTTACATCCCATTTATCAGAATCAGTCACATGGTCTCACCTTGCCTAAAGGGAGACTATAGATTGTCTTTATTGACAGTAGTGCTGAAATGAAAATATATAATTAATGAAGAAGAGGAGAACACCACTGGGGGACAAACAGCAGTCATTGCCTTTGGCTACTATTCATTTACTGGTTTATTTTACTTGATAAGATATAAACAGTTAAACAAGACCAATTTTTCAAAAAAAAAAAAAAAGAAAACATCATTAATTTAGAAAACCAAGATTTTTTTTTTTTTTATTACAAACACCACAATATCAACATGGTTATCAGTGAGCATCATGCTCTCTCCTGGGCCTCTGAAGTGAAATGGGACATCTAAATAATTATTTACTCTATTTTCATTATTTTAAAAAAGGCACTACTGAACAAAATGAAGCTCTCTTGGCTCTGAACAAGTTGAAAATTTATCTCATGGTAATTTTTACAGGAAAAGTGAATGGTATGGTGGGCAATATTACTATAATAGATGCAATGATTTTACAAAGCACTTAGCGTCTTTGAGTAAAAGCCAAAAGCAAAGTATTATTTTACAGCTCAATGAAGGCTATTTTGTGAGTCCCTAAGGAAAAATGATCCAAGGATAAAATTTTTTGGTATTCTGGCCGGTACCCAGGATAGATTTTAACCTGCCCACAGGACTGGATAGACTATACACACTGTGAAAGGTTACCTGTAAATATTATTGTTGCTAAAAGATTTCTGAACAGGTTTAGGAAATTAAGGAATAGATTATCTAATTTTCTGTAGTCTGCCAGCATGTATCAAACCAATTGAGCTCTCTTAACACCGGGTGTTCTAAAAAGTGAAAGGGGACTATTTGTTAACTGTAAGAGAGCAAAAATGCAAAAAGATAAAAGAGGTGGAAGTAGAAGCCAATTTGCTGAATTTTCTAAATTACACAAATTACCAAAAAGGTAAGTGAATTTCTCATAACAGTAGTCGAGAAATGACTTTTGCAATGAAATGCGTGTTTATATCGAAGTTTCATAATTACTTGGCAAATAACTTCCAGTAAATGTGATGATATACACTGTAGCTAAATTATATGTTCCTAGAAGTTTTTATCTTTTCAAAGAGATTTATGTAGATTATGTCTGTTAAATATTATCTTGCATATTTTTTACATATACAGATAATAACTGCCTGATGATAGAAACAATAAATCCATGGTCTCTTAAATATGATTTTATTATTGATGAATCTTAGGTTGGTCCTGAGATGGCAAGAAAAATGAATTCATGGGGGTTTCTGAAATTTTGTAGTCACTTTCATCGAATTTGGTAATAACTAAATGAGAGATGACAAGAAATTGGGTGAATTGACATTGTTTGATAAAATGATGCATTAATAACACATAAGTTATATTTCTAAGTTATTCTCTCACAGTGAAAAAGCAATTTTTAGACTGGGAACAAAACTCTTTGTAGAATTAATCTTTGCCTTAAGGGAGCAATATAGATTGACGTCAAGAATTTTTCGTATTTCCATGCAGGAAGAACCTTTCGTAATGGTTTCTGAAAATGTCCTGGGTAAGCCGAAGAAATACCAGGGCTTCTCCATTGATGTTTTGGATGCCTTATCTAACTACCTGGGTTTCAACTATGAAATTTATGTTGCACCGGATCACAAGTATGGAAGCCCACAAGAAGATGGGACATGGAATGGCCTGGTAGGAGAGCTAGTGTTTAAGGTAAGCATTTCTTTATTTCGTTGATTGGTTTATTATCACGTATCTAAAGGGTCACTATAACCCTTGGGAGCTAATTTCATATAAAATGAGTGCAAGACAAAGCACTGGGTGGCCATGTTGAGTGGAGAAGTCTCAACCAGTACTATTTCATGAACTTTGTGGAAGGAAAAAATGGTAACAATATAAAGCTAAATTTTTAAATATTCCTGATAATAGAAAAGTATCTAGAGCAAGGATTTACCTTTACCAAAGTTATACTCTAAACATTTTTTTCAGTATATGATAACTTGATGAAGTCATAATGCAATTTCCAAACACAATTCCTGTCATTGTGTTCATTTTAAAATGCAGCTTTGAAGAATAAATAAATAAGATTCTGATCACTTAGGAACTAATCATTTAGTTCATGGATCTAAATAAGGTAAATTTATCCTTATATTTTACTCCTTGTTCTTGCAATTCTCAGAGAAGTATTTAAACTTCTATATTTCTTTATCTCTATTTCTGTTGGTTTTCACTTTATTTGGGGGGCTCTGTTATTAGGTGCATACACACTTTTAATTATTATGTCTTCCTGATGGGTTGTTGAATAGTCACATTTAGGTTCATAATTTAGTATCTGATTTCTATGTATTCTATTTTTTTCCCCCACTGTTCCTTCTTTTTTTGCCTTCCTTTGGATTAATTGAATGTTTTTAGTGTTTGATTTTATTTCCCTCTTTGCTTTTTAGTTGAATTTCTTTGTATTTTTCCTTGTCTGTGGTTACTCTAGAGATAGTAATGTGCATTCTTATCACATTTTATCTAGATTAATATTATACCATTTCACATTAAAAAAGTAATAACTTACAACAATATAATTTGTTACATTATGTGTTATGTATTTATATTTTATGAACTCCAAAGGAAAATGTCATAGTGTTTTATTGAAATAATAAATTGACTTTTAAAAGTATGAAGGGAAAAAAGACAATTTCTGGTATTTAACCTCTTATCTACTATTTCTGGGGCTTTTTATTCCTTTCTATGTATCTGAGCTTCTACCTGGTATCATTTACTTCCTGAAGAACTTTTAGAATGTCTTAAAGTGCAGTCCTGTAAGTGGCAATACTCTCAACTTTAGCTTACCTTAAAATTTCTTTCTTTACCCTTATTTTTTGAACAATATTATTAGCATATAGCAAACTCTGAGTTGACAGGTTAATTTTTTTCTGAATACTTTTTGTCTTAGTGCTTTCAAATAGGGATATTGCTGATTTAGATTTATGTTTGACAAGAGCACTGAGAATCTCAGAACATAGTCACTTATAATCAAAATATATTTTTCTTCATACTTTTTTTATTGTCTAAGAAAAAAATTATAGGTGCAGTAGTATTATTCCTAATATCAAGGCTGGTGATTTTAAAGCAAGAGCAACCTTTTATTTTAAAAATCAAAATAAAGTTATTATTCAACAATTTTTCTAGTAGTAATAAATGTATTTTATTATTATTTCACAGTATAAGTGACACAAAGCATTATATTGATTTCAGGTATAAAACATAATGATTTGGTACTTGTATATATTGCAAAATGATTACCACAGTAAGTCTAGTTAACATTCATCACCATATATAATTTTTTTTTAATGACTTTAAAGATGCCATTCTATGTCTTTTGCCAAATATTGTTTCTGATGAGAAGTTAGCCATCATTTGTACCTTTGTTCTTTTTTTTTTTTAGCACAGGAGTGGCCATTTTTACGATTCTGTTTCCATTTTTGATGGTTTTGATATTTAACTATGATTTTCTTTGTATTTATCTTTGTTAAGGGTTCACTGAGCTTCTGGGATATGTTTCACTAGATTTAATAAATCTTGACAATTATTTCACAAATATTTTTTACTTTCTTCCTTCTCTTTCTCCTCTTTATTTGAGACTCAGAGAACATTCAAGTTAGACCTTATTAATATTGTCTCTAGGTCATTGAGGCCTTATTTATTTTACTATAATGTTTTACCCTCTTACCTTTAGATTGGATCATTTATCTCATCTGCTTTTAGGTTTCCTGATTCTTTCTTCATCATTTCAAATTTTCTGTTAAGTCCATTTAGTAACTTTTTTATTCTAGATAGCTTATTTTTCAGTTCTAGAATTTTAACTTTTTAAAAATAATTTTCATTTTTCTGCTGAGATTCCCCATCTTAGTCATTTTAACCATCTTTCCTGTTATGTCCTTGATCATATTTATCATAGCTGCCTTAAAGTCCTTGTCTGCTACAATTTCAACACCTCTGTCATCTCAGGGTAAGTTTATATTGACTGGTTTTTCTGTTAACCATAGTTCACATTTTCCTCCTTCTTCATATTCCTGGTTCTTCACATTTGCTTGGAACTGAACACTGTGGTTGGTACATTGTTGAGACTTGAGATTATGTCTCTTAGGTTGTATACTCTAAAGAGGACTGACTTTTGTTCCAGCAGTTTGTTAAATTACTATCAGTTACCCTTGAATCTGTGGAGGTTTGGTTTTACAGACTGTTAAGGCAGGCCTTTTTGATTTTACTTTAATTCCTAGGACAAATCCCTTAGTGCTGGCAGTCTCTGTATTCCTAAACACAGCCTTATGGAGTTTTGTGGAAAGCCTATGGTTATTACCAAGCCTTTCTGATAGGACTCAACATATTATTTCTATCTCCCTCACCATAGGTGGCAAGGGTCTTTTGTTCAGATCTTCTATCCTTTTGGATGTTGCTTTCTGCTGTTTTTTTCTCGTAGGGTCATTCTTACTCACCTGCTGGCTACGAGTCAGCCAAGGATTTGAGGAAAGTTTATGTATACATTTGGGGGCTTGTTTCTCTGTGGCTCCCTACTTTCTGTGATTCGCCTTTTGATTTCTGGATACCCTGGCTGCCTCAAACACCAGTCTCTGACACATTAAGCTAATGAGACTCTGACTTTCTGCTTAAGCTCCAGCTACCCCTTGTTGCCTAAACTGAGGTGGGTCCTCAGTGAATAAGCCATATAAAAGTGGCTCTCACCCAGAGCAGTTACCATCTTTCAGGGCTTGAACACTTTCCAGTTTATGCCTGCTTTTGGTTGATAGGTAGTCTCTTTAATTTGTGTTTTTTAAAAATTAGATCCAGAATTTACAGTCATCATTCTTTGTTAGGTTAATCCAACAAAAGATTATTTTATCATTGCCTGGACTGGAATTATTTCTGGAATGCTTAAAAGTATTCAAAAAACTAAAAGATCTGTGTTGTTTCCAAGAGATGTAGAAAAGAAAAAAATTAAAGGTTTTGAAAGCAGTGATAGGAAAAACAATAAAGCTGTTTTTATATCCTTTAAAACTTTACTGACATCAGTTTATTTACTAACCCCATTACATATGGAATTTTGTGTGAAAAACATTAATATCATTATTTTAATAGGAAAGCAGGAATGATCCATCCTCATCCCTTTTATTAAAATCACGACTATGTATCTTTTATTTCTTTATTATAAACCCACAACTGTTTTGGCTTTGTATTTCTGAGGGGTCTTGCCTGAACTGAACCCAAGTGAGCCTTCATATTAAAATAAAGTTCAAGAAAGAGAAGAAACATCGTATGTTTATTTTATAGAAATAGTAGATAAAATCCTTAAGAGTTATCATACTAACAAACTTCACTTGCTGAATGCAAGTGAAAAGTGAAAAGCATTGGAATTAGTCTAATGTTGGTGCTGATTTTAGTGTGGTTGTGCGCTTGCTCTAGTTAGTTAAATTTTTTGAGACTTTCTTTCTCACCTGTAAAATGAGGAGTACACGCATGTTAGTGGAAAGGTGACTTCCAACTATAATTTTTAAAACATTTTAAGAATTTATTATGTAAAAACCACACACAAGCAATAGTATGTTGTTCTTCATAAACACGCTATTTATTGCAACTAGATTTTTATTTTGTTCAAGATATTTAGCCATTCTGACTGGGCTTTAAGAAATACTTATTAAGCAAGTAAAGGAGGAGAAGGCTACCTAAGAGTTTGTTGGAGCAGGCAGAGAGCTAAGAAGAAAACTGAGAAGATGTGGCATCAGGAAAGTCGAAGGAAAATAACATTTTAAGAAGGAAAGGGCAGTCGGCATTACAGAATGACTGCAAAGATGCTGAGGGTACCTAATACTCTCCTTAACTGTATTCTGATTATTTATTACCCATAGAAACGTCTGCTTTAATTTTCAGCAACTTAAAATGTCAATGAAAGTATATAAATAGTAATCCAGTAAAATATCAGAAAGCAATTTAGGTTGCCTAACAAGATTCATCTTATTAAAAGTTTTATCACGCTTGTTTATTCCTGTAAAGCAAAATAGCACTATTGAAATGGCGTAATAATGTTATGACAGAGCTCCAGAAAAGTAAGCTTATTACTGTTATCTATTTTTCACTAGTGTAGACATTTTTCATGATTCTAAGAATATTTTAAATAACAGTAAATATTGCCATCGAATAGCCCTGTGCGTGACAATAAGGCTTCTAAAATTAACAAGATTGTCTGCCTTCCTAAGAGGAAATCAAAATTAAAAGTGTTTTTGTCATGGTGATTCTGGAAAACACATTAAAAACAAGTCAAGGAGGGAACGTGGAAAGTTTCTTATTTCTTATGATTGTTCAGCTGTGATTTTTGAGGTTGGCACTGAGGCTTCAGAGTTGGTTTGATCTCATGTTAAAGGGTCTTCCCACTAAAACTACATGTTAGGGTTCAGTATATACATGATTCTTAGACAAGGAAATACAGACAGAGAGGGCAAGTAATCGCCTACATGTATATATTGAGTCTATTTAAAAACTAACAGTGTAGCAAAGTCTCCTCCATTCCCACTACTTTTATAACTTTCTGCAATTAATATGCTCTTAAAATTTATGAGCACACAGATCTGGCCAAAAGATGTTTCAGTGTGAAATAGACAAATGAGAGAGATGTTCTGCTCGGTGCAGGAGAAATTGTTACGGGTGAGTTAATGTGGCTGATAAATTATTTTCCCCTGGTTCAAAAGGGAAAAGCAGAAGTGAAAGGACCACAGAGAACTTTATACCATAGAAGGAACAAGTATATCAAGTTTAGATAGAAGTACAAAAAGTTAAGAAAACAGTGAAAGAGGAATATGAATTAGCTGTGTGTTCTATTATTTTATTCCTTCTTTAGGTACCGTTCTCCAAAGTCAGGAGCCTTTGAAGTGGGATAGTCATACCTCAGAGGTACTAGAGGACTTTCTAAGGGGCAAACTGATACAGGTAGCTTGACAGAAATAAATTTCCTTATTCTCAGTTCCTATAAGTAATCCTTCCTAAAATGACCCGCCTGAAAACATGACCCTGGTATTTCTTATTTACCTCATCCCTTATACAGTCATCCTTCCCTTACTTCATAAAATAAAGAGCACCTCTTTCATACAGGCAAAATCATTATGACATGTAGCTCTGGGTGTAAATATTCTCTGAAGCACAAACTAAGGGACAGTGGAAATACTGGTGTTTTATAAGTTTATACAATTCTTTTATAAGTCAGATGGTTTCATGTAGAAAAAATAAAAAGTGAAAGTAAAAGAAAGAAAAAGAACTTAAGCTGTCAAATGCTAGACCGTTACAGAGTTCTTCTGATGCTAGATCACAGTAATTTTCTACGTATAGAATAGAACTGAGTGACATTGCTAAATAAACAAACAAAACTTCCTCTCTTTTTATCTGTTCATTCATATGAGCAAGGTTTCTATAAAAATGAAAAAAACGTAGAAATCTAACCCTGGTGCTAACTCCTATTTCGTTTAAATTATAAACTCATAGAATATGTGAATTAATTAAAAAATAAAAGTTCCACTCATATCATAAAAAGCTTCATTTCTAATAAAGTTTTACTTTTATGGCTAATGAAGTACCACATTATGTATTAATATAATGATGTCAATCCAAAAGAAATGTTTTATACCATCAAATTTATGGTCACAGGTTATTCAGTAGAGATTTTAATTTTAACAGAGATATTTTTGACACAAAAATATAATTTGATAAACAGGAAAAGACTTTAAGCATGCATTTGTATTATATTTGGATAAAAATTTTGTAAGGGTGAAGTGGAATATAAATATAGCTCAAAGACAAAACAAAAAGGATGTAAATGTTCCACATATTAGAGAAAAGTGGGGGTTCAAGTCACTATAATATTTAGATTCCAGTGGGTACATTTTAAAGGATGACTTTATTTTAAATTGTCAGTGCTTACAACACAACACACATAAGTCAGTGTCCAGTCAGGAAAACAGAAACCACTCCTGAAATTTCAAAGAAGAGAGATTTAGTACAGGGATTGATGACAAAGGTATTGGAGGGAATGAAAGAGCAAAGGAGGAGGCGTGAAACGCAGATACCAGGAGCTGCTAGTGCTCCAGCTGACTATGTTTCTGCCAAGGAGCTGCCCCTCCACCAGGGCTGGATTTGCCAAAAGGATGCTGCCTCTGCCCAGCTGCTGGAGTTGGGAATCACCTCCTGACACTGCTGCTGCGGCCACTGAAATAACCAAGCAGAAGGTTCTTCTCTTTCTTCTGCATTCAGAGATCCTCAGCAGCTTCCCTCTGGTGGAAATTAAGAGGAGGCCAGGTAGCCAAGGAGCCTGGGAAGTATGGCTTGCGGAGTCACGTCACTGTGAGGCTGACAGTACAAAGCAGAGTAAAAGTGGTAATTGGGGGGTTGAGAAACAATAGGCAATGACCAGTACTGCCTAGGAATTGCATCCTTTCTGATTATATAAATGAATGTAAATTTAACATGTCAGTTACAAGTATGAAGAGATAACATAGTTTAAAAATTCCTTTGGGGGTTATATGAAGGAAAAGATTTGCTATGTCCTCACTGTAAATAATATCAAGTGCTACATTATATGGCCAGAGATTCACCCCCAGGAAAACAGATGTAACAGTGGAGTAAAACCAGAACCCAGGAAATGGAACAGAAGGAAGAACAAGCAGACTAAATTATAGCTCTGTAGTTTCACAAGGGTAAAGATCCTTTTCAAAGGTAGCTATGTCATAATATGATATTGATGATTAGATACTATTTAGTGATTATAATGCCAATAACATCATTGCCTGAAGAACAAAGAGTCTCCAGGACTAAACAGAAGAAACTTGCCTGCCTTAAGCTACACAGGTTTCCTCATTTTTAACAATTGACACAGTTCAGCAGTTCGTTGGTGCTGAAAGGTAAATATATTTCCATTATAGATATTTTAATTCAACACATTCACCATAGAAAATATATATTTACCTCAGGGTTTTGTAAATATTTTAAAACAAGTATCAGTTAACAAACATTAATGCTATGTTCAAGGCATATGGAGCAATGCCACTTTGAGTGAGGTGAGGGTGCCTCTAGCAAACACGGTTCATCGATGGTTTCTAGGTGGTAGATATGCACTACGTTAGGCACTGGAGACACAAAGATAAACAAGACTTGGTTCTTGCCCTTGAGGAGCTCTTAGCTTAATAGGAAACACAGACCTTGAACAAGTAATTACAGTACAATGTAGTAAGTGTGTTGTTAAAGGCACGCACGGAACACTGTGGGGATAGCGAAGGGTAAACTCCCTAAAGAAGGAGATGTGTTTATGGATGACAGGACATCAGTAGTAATTACCTAGGTAAAGTGGTACTGACCAAAAGCAAGGAGTGTCTTCTGATAAACAGAAGAGCATAAGCAAAAGGAGAAACATGGAAAATAGTATGGAAAGCAGGCCAAGATTGTGGGAGGCCCTTGTTGCTCTCCAAAGCAAGAAGTGATGAGAATCTGTCCTCAGACACTAACAATGTGGGTGGGGTGAAAAATATGGAAGTAGAGGCAAAAAGAAGGTAGGATCAACAGAATTTATTCACTTAGGTGAAGGGAAGGAAGGAGTCAAAGATAATTCCTAGGTTCATAGTATGAATAAATAAGACAATGGTGTGTAATTCATTGGGAAAGAGATTGATTTTAAAAAGATTTGGAGAGGAAAGCTGTGAAGTCAGTTTAGAATAGGGTGAGAAGTGAGCTGGATGTGTCTGTGGGATATTCACAGTCGGAAGGACTATCAGATATCCACTAGGCTGGCTGTCTGGAAGTTGTTGGTGACCTAAGCCCAATGTGTTTTGGTAGCACGATGGGAGAAGAAGGTTGACTGCAAAAGATTATGGAAAAACTTGGAGGTAAAAAGGTGAAACCAACACGCAAGGAGTATATTACTCTTTCAGAAAGTTTAGATGGGAAAGAGTGGGACAAAAGTTGGTGGAGTTTTTGTTGTCTTGTTTGTTTGTTTTTTACAATTTTTATTGAGTTATAGTCATTTTACAATGTTGTGTCAAATTCCAGTGTAGAGCACAATTTTTCAGTTATACATCAACATACATACATTCATTGTCACATTTTGTTTTTCGCTGTGAGCTACCACAAGATCTTGTATATATTTCCCTATGTTATACAGTATAATCTTGTTTATCTATTCTGCATATGCCTGTCAGTATCTACAAATTTTGAAATCCCAGTCTGTCCCTTCCCACCCCCCACCCCCTTTGCAACCACAAGTTTGTATTCTGTGTCTATGAGTCTGTTTCTGTTTTGTATTTATGTTCATTTTTTTTTTTAGATTCCACATATAAGCAATCTCATATGGTATTTTTCTTTCTCTTTCTAGCTTACTTCGCTTAGAATGACATTCTCCAGGTCCATGCATGTTGCTGCAAATGGTGTTATGTTGTTTTTTATGGCTGAATAGTATTTCATTGTATAAATACACCACCTCTTCTTTATCCAGTCATCTGTTAATGGAAATTTAGGCTGTTTCCATGTTTTGGCTATTGTAAATAGTGCTGCTATGAACCTTGGGGTGCAGGTGTCTTTTTGAAGTAGGGTTCCTTCTGGATATATGCTCAGGAGGGGATTACTGGGTCATGTGGTAAGTCTATTCCTAGTCTTTTGAGGAATCTCCATACTGTTTTCCACAGTGGCTGCACCAAACTGCATTCCCACCAGCAGTGTAGGAGGGTTCCCCTTTCTCCACAGCCTCTCCAGCATTTGTCATTTGTGGATTTTTGAATGACCGCCATTCTGACTGGTGTGAGGTGATACCTCATTATAGTTTTGATTTGCATTTCTCTGATAATTAGTGATATTCAGCATTTTTTCATGTGCCTATTGACCTATCGTATGTCTTCCTTGGAGAATTGTTTGTTTAGGTCTTCTGCCCATTTTTGGATTGGGTTGTTTGTTTTTTTCTTATTATGTCATATGAGATACTTATATATTCTGGAGATCAAGCTTTTGTTGGTTTCATCATTTGCAAAAATTTTCTCCCATTCTGTAGGTTGTCTTTTTGTTTTACTTACGGTTTCCTTTGCTGTGCAAAAGCTTCTAAGTTTAATTAGGTCCCATTTGTTTATTCTTTCTTTTATTTCTATTGCTTGGGTAGACTGCCCTAGGAGAACGTTTTTGAAATGTATGTGAGATAATGTTTTGCCTATAGCCTTGTTTGTTTTTAGATTAAGAGAAACCTGAGTATAATTATAGGCTGAGGAAGAAAAATAAAGAAAGAGAATTTAATATAAGAAAGAGAAGTTAGTATGTGAGGGATGAAGATCCCAGAGCAGACAGAATAAAACTTAGATTGAGAACTGATTTTGATAGGACAGAGATATGTCTTTGATACTGAAGAAATGCTGTGAGAGTATGTCTGGTGATACTTAAATCTGTAGGCAAGAGGTGGGGAAGTTGAGAAAGATCGTATCTTCCCCACAGGAAGTGTGAACCTTGGTACAGACTATAGGTTTTAGTTAATAATAATGTTTCAATATTGGCTCATCAGTTGTTATAAATGTACCACACCAATGCAAGATGATAATAATGAGGAAGACTGTGCTGGGGGTGGAGCCAGACAGGCCAGAGAAAGGTATATGGCAACTATTTGTACTGTATGCTCGATTTTCCTGCAAATCTAAAACTGCTTCAAAAAATATTTTTTATAAATGTCCCGAGATGATGATTATAAGGGGCATCTATGCTGATACTGAAATCTATTAGGAGGTTGGTTGATTTGAGGGTAAAGAGGAATGTTTAGCCAGGTCTCCAAGTGCACAAGAAGAAAATACTGTGAAGTCTGCCTGGTGGAAGTGACAGGACAGATCCCCCTCAGAAAGCACACATGTAACTGGCAAAACAAAACAAAAGGAAAGTAGCTAGAGTCTCCCCAATAAAGAACAGAAATCAGATTCCTGAGTCTCTGAAAAAACAGGCAAAATTTCATGGCCTCTAGTAAATGATGAAAGTAATGGAAGTGAATTCTCTCTAGGAACTCAAAATAAGGATGTATTTCCACTCAAGTCATCCTCAAGCTCTCAGTCCTTTTCGGTGCTTCCTATGTTCATCCTTACCCCTGCTCTCTCCTACCCTGCGCAGGGTAATGCGCTGTTGCTGTAGCGGGTCATGGCACTTGGCTGCCAGAGTTCACTTCAGTACTTTACTAGCTAACACTGTCGACAGAGCCTTCACTGATTCTCCAGTGTCCTTTAATTTCTTAGCTATTGATTTCTTAGTTTAATCTCCACAATGGCTGCTTCAAATATTTTCCATACTTTTCAAGTCTCTATTCCTAGTCCCACTCTCCATCATTGACACCTTTCTCATTTTCAGTTGTTAAAACTTGTGGTTTACTGCAAAGACTATGAGAATCTAAGGTGAATCCCTTGGTTTTTTGACTCTTCAACCTCAAAATCCTTCCACTTATTCTCTCATCCTTAGTGGCAACGCAAAGGCTTTGGATTGAAACGGACATTGGCTGTGGATACTGGGAACACAGTTACCAGCCATGTGAGCCTCTGAGAGTTTAACTTCTTGGAGTTGCAGCCTCCACCTCTGTGGAATTAAGTTATTGTGAAGATTAATCGAGAAAATGAATTCAGGCGTGTGTTGCAGGGAAGGCAGGTGGGCTTCATCTTATCTGCTGACTGACAGATTGGTAAAATCCTCCTCAGGCTCCACGTTAAAAAAGATATAGTAAGTTTAACACATATTTTAAAGGTAGACTGGCAGGATTTGCTGATTAGATGGGGAAGAGCAAAGAGAAAGAGCAAAGCCAATGATATCTTCTCACCCAAAGGCTTTCTATTTTCTCTTTTCAGCCACAGCAGCAGAAAAAGACTTTGTTCCCATTTTTCCTTAGGTCTACTCACTACCTTACTTCTAGCCCTGGTCATCTCTCCCCTGGATTGCAACTAAAGAGTTTCCATTTTTCTCTCTTTCCACTCTTAACTGCCTTCAGTCTATTTTTAACACAGCAGCCAGAGCGATCTAGTCACTCCTCTGCTAAAAACCACTGGTTAGCTTTTCTGTCCTACTCAGAGTAAAAACCATCCTTAAAACGATCGGCATCCTTTGGCCTCCTAACTCCCCCTGTGACCTCGTCTGTCTCTCCCGCACTCACCATGCTCCAAGCCCGCAGACCTCCTTGCTCTCCCTCAGGCTTGCTGAAATTGGCTTTTTTACTTCCAGTCTCATCTTCTTAGATTGCTGTCCCCCAGATATCGCTCCCTCCACCTCATTTTTCCACAGTGTCTGCTGATAAGTTATCAGAGAGGCCTATTCACAACTCCTCCCCTCAGCACTGCCTTGTCCTGTTCTGTTGTTCTTTGTAACACATGTCACCATCTTACTATGTACCTTCTTGTTTATCTGTCTTCTGCTGAAATCTAAGCTTAATTGAGGCAAAAATTTTATCCATTTGGTTTACCACTGAAACTTTAAGTATCAAGAAAATACATGTACATAAAAGAATGACTAGCAGTCAAATGATCTTTTAAGATATACATTAGATAATAACATTTCTCTATTTAAAATCCTCCAAATGACATCTCATTGTTTAATAAAATCAGCCAATCTACGAAGGCCTGCTAAGTTTGGCCCCATCTAAAAGAAGTTCTATCCTTATTATAAGGCTAAACTTTGGGGCTTTGCTCCCATCTTTTTAAGCTTCTAATTCATTGATTATATAGCTTGTTATATTTGGTCACAGCCACTCACTACAGTTGAATTGAGAGTGGATCATTTACTGACATAGGGAAAACTAAGGAAGGAAATATTTGGGTGGAGAGTGAGGAGTGTGGAATCAAAACTAACATTGTAGAAATGAGTAATAATAGTAGCTAACATTTTAAAATAGCCAGGTGCTGTTCTAAAGCTTTACTGGTACTGATTCCTGAAATCATAACAATTCTGTGAAATAGATATAACTATTATCCCCATTCCATAGATAAGAAAACCCAGGAACAGAGACTCTGAGCAGCTTGTTCAAGGTCACATGGTTAATAAGTGGGAGAACTAAGATATGAGCTTAAGTTGTTTGACTTCAGAGCCCATCCCCTTAACAACTGTGGATTCAACCCCTGGGAGTTATCCAAACAGAAAATGAAATTAGTACTTGATACGAGTCTAGAGTTCCCATACGGGCTCTAGGATGGACAGATATATCTGAGGCCAGTCAGCATAGAGTAAAATTTGAAGTACCCAAACCTTTCTTTACCCTTCTTTCTCTTATGTCTTCAGTCTTTTTCACGCCTTTGCTCCTCCCCCACCACTTGTAAACAGGCTCAGGAATCCTCTATCGTTTTCAAACCTTCCTATATTTTCTAAGCCAGACTAATTAGGTGCCTCTGGTTGCAAATGACAGTCTAATTGAAGTGAAAAGATAATTGACTGGCTCACAACAATCCAGCGATGAGATCGAGGCTCATTTCCTCAGGCCTTGACATCACTGTCTCCATCTCTCAGCTCTGTTTCCCTTTGTAGTTCCCCAGTTCTCAGACAGGCTCTCCTTTTTAGGCAGCAAAATAACTTTCAGCAGGTCCAGACTTAGATTTCATCCTCTTATCCATCCCATTGTAAACATAGATTGTCTTTTACCATTAGTTCAACAGAGCGCCTCAGTTTTAGTACGGGGGTGATCGGGGGGAGGCGGCGCTCTCAGTGCCAGCCTGTACCCTGTGCCCACCTCGGGAACTGAGGGAAGGAGCAGCTCAGTGTAAAATACTGGAGATAAGTGTGGGGAAATGCTGATTCCGCAAGAGAACTGGCAGGCTGCTATCAGAAGGGGGAAAGAGTAGATAGTGGACATACAAAACAAAGATATCTTTCAGAGGCTTAAAAATAATGGAATAAGTTATATGGAAACTGTCAACAGTTACATGTATACAAAAATTTAAATCATGAATAAATCAAAAATGATAATAATCAAATTAAATTATAAAGAATTAAATTACAAACATAGAAAATATTTGCAAAACTATGGAGCACTGTTAGCCTCACTGCTTCTCTGCCACACGAAGAGGGATAAAATACATAAGAAAATACTAAGACCACAGTAGGTAAAGCTGTAAAAGATACGACCTAGAGTTTCAAAAGAGGAGACCGTTAAACAATATAAATCTAAAAGGAAATCTAGTGTAATGGAGTAGGGCAATTAATAAAGTAAAAAAATAAGATAAGTATATGCAATATGAATGGTTAGTGCTTTTATAAGGAAAGCACTACAACTCTGTGTTATATAACTTGGAACTATTTTATATGCTGTGCTTTACAATAAAAATAGATTGCCCTTGGAATTAGAGGCACATATTTCAGTCAGCAACATACTTGACAGCACTGACAAGACGAGTACCATCAGGAGTGAAAAAACATAGTTTGAAGTGGACCAAAGAATAATTATTAGCACTTATATAGAGTTTACTATTGCTGAAGCAATTCTATATACTTTCCATTTATTAGCACTCAGAAACACAACCACCCTATGAGGTAGGTACCACTCTTATCCCGACAGTGTGGTGATGAAGCAGGGCTATAGAGGTAATGTAACTTGCCTGTAGTCACTTAGCAAAGCTGTGGAGAACTCAAACTCAGGCAGTTTTGATCCAGAGTCCAAGTTCTTATCCCCTTACTTTATCCCCTTACCTGAGGGGAACAGAGTTCTAGTGTAAGCTTGGTCTTAAAAGCATTGAAATTATACTCAGAAACTGTTCAGTGCAGGTTTTTAAAATTTGTGTACTCAAATAAGGTTCAGATGGAGTTTGGATGGATATGAGTTGAAGATACGTAAGACTACATAGAGAGGATTTAGGGAGTGCATCTCTAAAATTCTCCGAAAATCTCACCTTTTTTTCTCAAAAACCTGTCTTCTTTCCCTTTAAAAAAAAAAAAAACAACTTAAAACTCCTTAGAAAGGCATGCATTATCTTCTGCAGTCTGTGTCTCATTTCCCCACATTTTATCGCACTCCATATAGATCGCATTCCGCTTTAATCTGCTTTGGCTGTCCTCACTCACTTCATCTTCCTGTATTTTCAGTCCCAGCTAAAACTCATGCTTTGTCCCATAAGGCTTTCAAACCATTCCCATCTCTTGGTAATTCCATCTTCTGAGTACACCTATTTCACTTCCATTTTCACTTCTTTTCAAATGACCCTTTAGGAATAAGGCTCAGGAATATATATATTATATATTTAATTCACATACTAATATCAGAATGAATATGTGTGTCTGTGTATATATATATATAGAGAGAGAGAGAGAGAGAGAAAGAGAGGCCTTTTTTCTTTTCTTTTCATAGTCCCTCTTTTGGAAACCAGAGGGCTGAAGTTGTGTTTATGTTGCATGCCAAGCAGAATGCCCTATATTCATCTTTTCATCCCCGCATGTTTTTGAATGCATGGTCTGTTCTGGGCACTGTGCCTAGCATCACAGATACAAAGGAATGGAAGACATTGTTCCTGCCTTCAAGAATCTCGTAGTATACACAGAAGACAAATGTGTAAATAAATAACAAAAACACAGTGCGATAAATGCCATAGGGTAATGTGTACAGGGTGCCATGGCAACCTGGGGCAGAGTGGCAGCCTCTGCCTTGGGAGTTGAAAAGATTTCACATAAGAGGAGAAATGTGAGCTAGGTCTTCAAGATGAGTAGGAGTGAGAGAGGCAACAACAGGGACAATTATAAAAGCATGCTTGCAAAGCTAAAGAGTTTGAACTTTATCATTTAGCCAGTGAAAACTATAAAAGATTTTTCTGTAACAGAAAAGTGGGATTTCACTTATGTTTAAGAAAGATAACTGAGGTAAGGCCAAGGATGCACTGGATTGAAGGGAAAAGATAAATTGAAGGGAAAAGACAAAAAGACATTTGGAGAGGAATTAAGGGGTGTCTAAACTAAAACAATAGCAATAGGGGATTAGCAACAACAACAAAAAAAGATTTTGAGAAATCAATCCATATTCCAAGAAAAAAATGACTAGAACTTGGTAAGCTGGAGGAGAAGAGAAAGGAGGTGTTGCGACTTGGTGAGAAATGTAGCAGAGGAGAATGAGCAGATGGACACTCAGTGACAGAAACAGGGAATTGAGAAGGAGAACAGATTGGAAAAGGGCAGCAGAGATTCAGAGCTTGGCTGTAGACATTTTGATTTTAAGATGGCTGAAGAACACCCTAACAGAATTGTCCAGGAATGGTTAGTAATGTGCATTTGGAACCTATGTGAGTGATGTATAGGGCTAAAAAAAAAAAAGTTTAGGAAGTATATGTATTCCTCTCACCTCCATTATAAAAACTGAATTTGGAGTGTTGGTGTAGCATGAAGATTGTGCACCAGATGATTATTGAAGGCCTGAAATTATTGTACTTGAGCACTGCTGTTACTTTTGCTGCTAAGAGAGACAAAAAACCTAGCGGGAAGAGATTGCTCACTTGGTAGGAGAGTTCAGAGGACCTGAGAACATGGTGTGCTGCCTCCTCTCCCATCCGCACTGGAGAGAGGAATACTGGGGCAGCTGAGAAGACATCAGACATAGAGACAGGCCCTAGAGCTGGGCCTATCTGTGCCACCAAAACAAGTGGCAGGAGGCACAACAATTAACACCATTGCAATCTCCGTTTTTTTAAGAAACCGGGTTTGGGCTAATTCCTTTGATCTAGGGAAGACAGAGGTGGTTAGCTAGGACTAGGCCAGAAGCTGCCTCTTGAGCAAGCTACTCACTGGATCAGGAGAAGGCAGTGGGTAAGGACCCATGCTTGTGAATGGAGAGGTTCCTCAGTTGGGTGCCCGAAGATCATCAGATAAGCCCCACCATTACACACACAAATATACTTACATAGTTCCACCCTATTTTTCCATTACTGCAAACCAGACTTGAGAATATCTGTATCCACCAGTGAAACTCCACTCACCAAAGAACTCCTCCCCACATACACAACTGCCCAGTGACAAATGCGTACAAGCCTTGTGAAATGAAAAGGTAGCTTTGCGAAGGGAGTCACAATAAGATGTGTAAAGAGAAAAGAAGCCCTTAAAGAAGCCCTTATAGAGACTTTACGTTGGACAATGACTAACATTTTAATTCTTAAATTAGACAAAACAGGTGTTAATGGACTGGTTGACTATCTCAGAGTATGTCAGCTATAGTCAGGCAAGAAGTTCAAAAAGTACATGTGGTAATAAGATTGCATGTTTGTATGTCTGAATAGTGAGTGTTCAAAAATAATCCACTGGTTATACAAGCAGGAACTGGAGCACAGATGTGGGAAATCACACAAGCTGTGTGTATGTAAGTAGAAGAGAAAAAATGGCCCCAAATATTTGTTGTTGATAAGGGAGGATTTTTAACACTTAATCAGCGGACCAAAGAGAAGGATAAAAAGAGATCTGTGAAAAGAAATAAATTATGTAGATGCAAATGACTTAGCGAATGGTTGTAGAAGCAATTTTCTAAATTTGCAGGTGATATTTAATTGGCAGACACTGCAAACAGTCAGGAGCATTTCAATCAGATAAAGGACTTGAATCATTAAGTACTTGGTCTAATAGGTGGCAAGCATGGATAAGTAGTGAATAATAAGTCTTGAATCAAAGCTAAAGAACAGAGAGTGAGTATTTGCCAAAGGGAATGACGCTATCCAGGAATGGCTCTCAGGTTTAAAGAAAGTTATGGGCAAGGACAAACAAAAATTCAGTAAAATATGTGTAGAATTAAAAAGATTTGGTGAGTTATAGGATATAAATTAACAAGACTACTGCATCAGTCAAAGCCAAGGTGATATAAAGACCGGTGCTATGATGAGAAAATCTCATAACTTGAGGATATATAAATCCTGAATTCCACTGTTGGCTATTGAAATGCCATCTATTACCTAGATTTTCATCTGTCTTTGGTCATGGTGTAGGGATAAAATTAATGAGTAAGATAACTTCCACAGGCATAAAAGAGAGTGCAGATTTGGGTGAGGCCCTTCTAAGTAACTTCTAAAGATCATTTCAACCCTGAAATTCTATATGATTTTATGGACATACTCTTAGGGAATTGTGTTTAGATTGATTGGTCATTTTTATTTAGGATGCCCATTCCATGAAATAATAGCCTGTGTTAGCCTGGAAATTATGGACCTGGAGAAATATACCACAAAAGAAAGAGGATAATAATTTATGATGGTCTAGAAAGTAGTTGATGCAATGGAGAATGCTCTCCTTCTTTCCCTGTGTTTTTTGTTTGTTTTGTTTGCAATGTTGATAACTTTAACTCCTAAATAAAAATTTAACTTTAATATTGAAGAGAAATAGAAAATATCCTTTATACAACATCAAAACCATATTTGGGATCATTTAACAGCCACTCACATGAATGTACCAACCCCATTTGAGGAGTTTGTTTTAAATTCTCATACTAATATCAGAATGAATATTTGTAAGTAGAGCCACATCTTGAAAGATACTTCTGGGTTTACCCTTGACTGCCATTTGGATACTTCAGGTTGTAAATGTTTTAAGCCTTAATGATTCTGAGTTTCGTCCTGTAATTTGGTGATTTTATAGTGACAGACTTCAAAATAGGTAAAGGTTTCCTTGATTAAAAAATAAGCAAACACCCGAGTACCTAACAAGTCTCAGCTGTATCAAGGGACGAGGTGACCACAGAGGCTCCCAGTAGGTGTGTGAGGACATCTAACGTGTCTCTCACTCAATCTGTATTTCACCAAACACCACACAGAATTACTCGGTGAACAGCTTAATACAGGTTCACTTCTCATAAAGACAAACTTTGTGGGAGCTAGTTCTTTCTCATTTACAGAGAACTTACATTTCCCCCCCTGCAGAGCTCTAAAAACATCTTTAATAGCAGGCTGAAATGAATTCTAGAATGATTGAAAAGTTTACTGTTACGAAAATTAAAATTCACTTAATTTTAGTCATTATCGTTGGTTTGCATTTTGTTGAAATGTGCATTTACAGTTTGGGCATTTCAGGCAGAGATTGCTTCTATAGTCTCTGCTCACAAGCAGCCTTCAGATGACTTCTCAGAAAGTTTTAAAAAAGTCTCTCTACGTGACTCTTTCTGACGGTCCTTTTCTTTGAAGATGGTAGCTTTCCTCTTGGAAATTGCAGACATGGTATTATTTTTAAATCCCTTTTAATGCTGCAGGATAATGCCTGAACAACTGCAGTTTATAAATAACTTGAGACTTGCTTCCCACTCAGCATTCAATAAGCATTTATTGGGGCCTAATGTGTGGCTGGCATTGTGGGGGATACAAAAAATATAGAACAGAGTTCCTGTTCTCTAAGAGCTAAGTAGCTAGATGAGAAGTAGGAAGGGAAGAGGGAGATCCGACAGCCAACACTTTCTTTACTATCCACACGTCAACACTTTCTTTGCTATCCACACGTCAACTTCCACAAGCCGTTCTCGAGGATTGAATTACCATCTGTAAGTAGACAGATTTCAGATTTGTTTCTTTAGCCCAGACCTCTCATCTGAACTGCAGGCTTATAGTTCTTACTACTATTTGGCATTTCCTCTTAGATGTCTAATGGGTACCTCAAACATAACATGTTCAAAACTGAATTCCCGGTTTTACCCCCACCCCCACCTGCTCTGCCCACAGCCTTGCCTGTCATAGTGTGTGGCGACTCCAGTCTCCACGTGACGCAGTCTGAAACCTTGGAGTTATCCGTGACTCCTCCTGTCTCTGTTACACCTCATACAGTGTGCACCGGCAGTCTTCTCCGGCTATAAACCTGAATTGTGTCCTAAATAGGACCACTTCTTACCACTCCACCACTACCCTCTGATGCAAGCCACCGTTTTACCTCCTTGCCTACCCTCTTAACTATCCACCATACTACAGCTTTTTCTTTCTGTAGTCTATCTTCAACACAGCAGTCAAAATGATTATTTTTAAATGCCAGTCAGATCATACCACACTGTCCCTAAAACCCTCCAATGGTTTTCCACCTTATTCAGTGTGAGAATTATTCAGTTCTTATAATTGCCAATAATGCCTCTGTGCTCATACGCATATGCATGCACCATCATTGTGTCTGTTCATCTCTTTCTCCCAAGTACTACCTGGGTCTGAGTATTGCTTAGGGGCCAATCTGGAGTCGAAAAATAAGAGTAGGAATATAAACGCTCATCTGTGCCAAAAGGTAAAGAAATGGAGTGGTGGATAATTTGTGGGTAAGTAGTTAGGAGAAAGAGTTTACACAGAAACCATACTAGCAAAAAGCTTATCAGATGTAGCAAGCACAGAATGGTGGGCGTGGCCAACTTCACAGTTTGTTCACTTATTACCTTGGGCAAGCTGTTTACTTTCTCTGAACCATAGATCTGTCCTCAGAACAAGGAGGGCAGTGCCACCCTTGTACAGGGTTGTACAGCTAGCGTATGTGGAGGTTCACACCACCTACGTGAGCTGAAAACATTAAAATCCAGACTACTGAAGTCAGGCAGCCGGGCTGATAGCTTGATATGGAAAAAACCTGTAAAGTCAGAGACTTCTTCATAATGACAGAGACTTCTTTAGGTAGTATACAGCCTTGAAATCTATTCCTTTCCTTCCAAAACTTAGGGTGGTATAAAAACACCTATTTCTCTTCCCACATAGCAAAGAGCAAGTAAGTCAACAGATCTGTTTTGGAAATCTACTGTGGGCAAAGCAGTGTGAAAAATATTTAGGGGGATAGAAAACTATGACAATAAAGCTCCTGCCTCAAGAAGTTTATAACTGAGAAGATAAAATTGGTATTTATGGGATAAGTGCTATATGAGAGATACAGAAGAACAGCAAAAAAGGATAGATGTGTGTGTGTGTGTGTGTGTGTGTGTGTGTGTGTGTGTGTGTGTATATATATAGAGAGAGAGAGAGAGAGAGAGAGACTAGTGAAAACTAAACTATTTCTAGAAGGACTTTAACATTATGCCCATGGCAGTGTGGGGGAGGAGTGGTTGTGAAGAGAGAGCTCAAAGGAATGTGTGTGGTTTCTGGCAAGAGGCTTAGAAATAAGGCTAATAATGACAACATAAAAACTAAACTAATAATACTGTTTTATCACTACGGTGGTGTCAGAGACAAAACATCTATTGAAATAATGAAAAATATGTTTCTAGAAATAGTGTGGTCAGCTCCAAGAAGCAATTTTCAATTGAATACAAATTGCGAGATGAAATTCCATGGCTCGTAATAGGCAAGAAAGAGGAAACATCCTAAAAATTCTTCAAGGGAAAATGATTAACTTTATCAAAGTACCATCATAATCATAAGTACTTGTTGAGTACCTACGATCTGCTATTTCTGTGCTGAAAATTCAAAGGTGACAAAATAGTTGCTCTAAATTCTGTGCAGGCTTTTGAAAGATTGAATAGCTCTGTGTGTGTATGTGCATATTACTCAAATACATTATATTATATTATGAAGTTTGATCAAATTTTGGGAAAAATACGTAGGCATGAGCATATGTAGAAATAGAAAAGAGACTAAAGGGACAGGCATCAATCTTGAAACAATGGTTCTCCATGGGGAAATGTGGAAGAGACTGCTCATTGATCTGATCCCTCCCCTCTTAGTAACATAGCTCCTGAATTTGTAGCCAAATACAGACCATCCGCAATATACATTTCTCAGCTTTTCTCCTGATCTTGTGCGGTCGTGACTAAGTTCTAACCAGTGAGAATTAAACAAATGTGTCATGTGAAGCTTCTGGAAAATGTTCTTAAGGAGGGGATTCTTATTCTTATTCTGATCCTCCTCATTCCTCCTCACTGGAAGGTTAGTAGGAGGACTGTTGTTCAAACAGCCATCTTAAACCATGAGTTGGGAAGCCCTGTACTGAGGAGAGTGGAATGACAAGAGAATAGGAGTCTGTTTCCTAATCCTGGGAGCCTTATCAGCCTGGGACTGTCAGCTGTGGAACTTCTATGCTAATATTGAAGACAGTGGTATTTTGAGCATTTCTTTCACTTGTAGAAAGAGAATGGGCTGATTTTATATCATTTGACCTTCTGAAAACTAAAATGTATTTATATATTGCTTTTACAGTTCAATGTCTAAATTTATTTTTCATCTTAAGTTTGCTTTTCTGTGCTTTATAGTTGACAAACTTATTAGCCAGCGCTGCAGTGTGTACCTTTTCCTGTTTTATTCTGTTTTGTTTTTGCATTGACCTGTCTTCCAGGTTGAGTTCAATGGACTCTACGGTTTAACTTACCTGAAAAATTAATACATTTCACTGGAAATCCAATTTAGTAAATTTCTTTTCTTACATTTTTAACAGCTAAAACTTGGAAAATGTTTAACTTACAAATAAGTACTTGACAACAATATTCACTGACTTGTTAGGTTTGAACCCTGCCAAATATTCTTCTTTATGTCTCTACTAAGCTTGAAAGGCATTTTTACAAATTATTCCATTATAGAAATTTTAGGAATTTTTGAGACTTCTATTCCCTTAAGATGTCAAAGCAAGCATAAGCATCTACCTTCTCCTTTTCAGATCTCAAATGATATGACCAAATAAATGTAACAATAGAGGAAAATTTAATGTGTTACCCTAAATTAATGAAGGATATGTCTGTGAAATGAGAAGTTGTCAGCTTTCAGGAAAGCATACTCCCAAGAAATTGTAGCTTTATCAGGTGACCCTAGAAAATTTTCATTTATTGCCATATTTGATTTAAGTATCAGATTCAAATAGAGATAACACCAGAGTTCCAGCCAAAGTCTATAGGTAAGAAGAAAGGGGAGGGAAGGTATAAGTGACTTCATAAGAAAGAAGGCAGCAGAGAATGTGCATGAAGCTGAGCCAAAATAACCCCCAGAAAGAGAGAAAGTTTAATACCAAGTGTTAATGTGCTGAACACAAGTCTGGAACTTGTCAATACATTTTATGTCACTACATTTTAAAAGTTGATCAATATTCTCCTCACATAGAAAACCACAAAGCAGGATAAACTTGTAACATAACACTTCAAACTGAATTAAACATTTCAAACAAGCATTTGAAATGTCTTAAAAAGAAAAATCTAACAGAATCAGAAATTCAAAAGCTAATCATTGAAATGGCCAAAGGACGAAGGAATGCAACCACCTCAGGATATATATTGAAAAGCAGAATAAAAGACAAAAATCATTAAGATATAACTTACAAATTGCTCAAAGGAGATTAGATTAAGTTACATTGAAGAAAGACAAGGAAAAATAATTAAAATGAAATAAAGAATTAAAAAGATTGAGAGTGAAAGAATCAAAATGGAAAGTAGGCCAGAAAAGCATATATAAAAGCATATATATATATATATTTTTTGATATCTCTGAAGAAGAAAAGCAACACAATGATACAATTAATATTTAAATTCATAATCTAAGAAAACTTTCTATAAAATGAAACAAAGATACTTCATGTTCATAGAAAAGCTGATCCAGGACAATAAACTCTGAGCTACATTTTAGAACAATTAATAGCCTTAAAAGGCAAAGACCAAAAAAATTCCTCAAGGCAAAAAGATCAAAGTACTTTTAATAGTAAAATATTAAATCACTAGAGACTTCTCAAGAGTAACACACAGAGCAAGCCAGCACTAGAGAAGCACTATCAAGAATTTTGTTCAAAAATATGCAAGCCAAAGATTTTATATCCAACCAAAATCTCCTTCATAGCCATGGAGAAAATAGTTTTAAACTAACAAGCACTAAGAGAAAAGTGGACACTTGAGCCCCTCCTGGTGAAACCACTCGAGTATGAGCTTCATTCAGCCAAGAGATAACACGAGAAACTTGGCAAAATGACTAATAGTGATCATTTAATATATTTAATTGTAGAACTGTTACTAAAACAAGGTTAAAAACACAGTTAAGTAACAATATGATATCACCATATGTTGTAAAAATGAAAGGATGGCTTTATTAAACAATGGGAGGAAAAGAGGAGAAGAAAGAGGAAAATAGGACATCATTATTAACTGTAGTGTAGAGAGTAAGTGGAAGTCACCTATTTCATTTAAAACTAAAAAGGTAAAGGGGAAAAAAAGGTGAAGAGTAAGGGTACTATAAAAGGTATAAATGTAAAGTTAACCATTATAACAAAAGTACAAACCTTTCTAAAAAGAAAACAGTAGGAAAAACATACCAGAAAAACACAGTAAAATAACAAAATTCAAACAATAATAAATAATATAAATAATAAAATATATCTTTTTAAATATATTAAATACAACATCCTGATAATATACTATCTTCTCAAGCACACATGAACATTAACAAAAGTCATAGATTAGGTCCCATAGAAAACACCATTTAGTTCCACTGAGGAGGTATGTGTCAAATCAATTTCTCTGATCAAATACAATAAAACTAGAAAAAAACAAAAAATCAAAAAATCTTTCCATCAGAAATTAAGACAGTCTCTATTAAACAATTCTTTGGAGAAAGGAGAAATGCAGATGTAAATTACAGAATTTTTTAAGTAACGGTAATGAAAACACTACATATCTGAACCTGCAGGGAATATATAAAGAAGTGATTCATGGTCTTAAAAATCCGTATCAATAAAAAAGAAAGAAAGGAAATAAATATGTTGAATTACATCTTCAAAAGCTAGAAAAAGTACAACAAATTTTAATAGAAGATATAAGGAAGATAAAAATAAAAGGAGAAAGTAATAAGGTAAATGATTTTTAAAAGTAGATTAAATTAATAAATTAAATTCTGGTGTTTAGGAAATAGCAACAAAAGAGACAAATCATTAGCTACTCCAATCAAATAAGAAGTAGAGAACTTAGACCAAGTTCCACAAAAAAAGTTATCAAAGAACTATACAAAAAAGGACCAGGCCTAGAGTGCTTCACAGGTGAACTCAACCAGTCCTTTAGAGAACAGATTGTTCCAATGCTGTTATAGATGTAAGGAGACTAAGAGACACAACTAACTGCAAGACATGATCCTGCACTAACTTGTTAGGACGGACAGTATTCGGACCAATGACAATGTTGTAACACGGAGTGCAGATTAAAGTATGGTATCGATGCTAAATTTCTTGAATTTGATAACAGTACCGTGGTTCTGTTACAGAAAATCACTGTTTTTTTAAAATAACATATTTTGAAAGAAAATTAGACCTGAATAAATAGACTAGAATAAATGAAAAAGTATAGTATTCTTAGATCCAAAGACTTTGTTAAAATATTATTTCTGACTAAAGTAAATAATGTTATTTTTGAGTCCATTTAGAATCCTAGATTTTATGAATTTATGAGAATGATTTCAAATACATTTGGAGATACATTTGAATGATTATAGCTCAAAAAATCTGAAGGTTGAGAAAAAGGGAAAGCAAGAAATTAATTGTACATATTGACATAAAAATATAATGAAAATTGTATGTAATTAGACCAATAGAAAAGCATAGAAATTCCAGAATGTGTGTGTCTGTGGGTGTTTGTGTAACTGTATGAATTAGGCATATGCAGTAATCATTTCAAATCAGGGGAGGAATTATGGATTCCCCTAGAACAATACTGTGGTAGTGGGCTAATTATTTGGAGAGGGAAAGTAATTATGTTCATATTACGTTGACTCTCGAGACAACCTGCCTGGATTGGAATCCAGGATCTTAGCTATATGACCTTAGGCAAGTTACTTAATCTGTGTCTCAATTTTCTTATCTATAAAATAAAAATAATGGTGGTATTTACTTCACAGAATCTTTGTGAAGATTAATTGAATTAAACATGGAAACCTTTAATGAAAAAGATTATGAAAATGAATATATATATGTATATGAATGACTGGGACATTGTGCTGTACACCAGATTGTAACCAAATTGACACATTGTAATTGACTGTACTTCAATTAAAAAAAAGTATTTAGCTCATAGTAAACATTATATAAATGTTAAATTGTAGTGGCAGTAGTAGTAACAATATCCTTAGTACTTGTCTTAATTGGATTGTTAATTCCCTTATCGTGTGCTAAGCCATAATCAAACTAATGCTGTTCTTCATATTAGCCATTAAAAAAAGAATGAAATTCTGCCATTTGCAACAGTGTGGATGGGCTTAGAGAATATTATGCTAAGTGAAGTCAGACTGGGAAAGGCAAATACTGTATGGTATTTATATGTGGCATCTAAAAAATACAACAAACACATAGATATAGCAAAACAGAAACAGACTCAGATAACAGAAGATAAACTAGTGGTTACCAGTGGGGAGAGGGAAGCAGGGAAGGGCACCATAAGGGTATGAGATTAAGAGACACCAAGTACTATGTATAAAATAGATAAGCAACAATGATATATTGTACAGCACAGGGAATTATTGCCATTATTTTGTAATAACTTTTAATGGAGTATAATCTATAAAAACAATTACTATGCTGTACGTCTGGAAGTAATACAATATTATAAATTAACTATACTTCAAAAAATTAATACCATTCTTTCAGTGAGTTCACAAATACCCTGCATAGACATGGAAAAGTAAATATATAAAAATATTAAGGGAGCTACAATAGTGATCATCATATTGGGATTTGGATGTTTTCTTTATGATTTTTTCATTCTTTAAAATTTTTCTAGGATTTAAAGTATGATCTTAATTTCAGAAAAAAAGTTACTTAAACAGCAATATCATTGGTTCATTTCCAGTGGTATGTTTGAAAACTAATGGATATTGTGCTGTGTGTTTATGATTGGAACTGACATGTTACTCTGTAATAGTGACATATTAAAACATATCTATGTTTGTTTCAGAGAAATACATAAAATCTTGACATTGACAAAATAATTGTGATTGATTTGACAGTTTGATTTTTTTATGGTTTCTTATGTTTATGTAGTACTTATGTTTTAGTTTCACTAATGAACAGTAATAACTTACATATTATATTTACTTAGAAAGGTCTGTTGAATAATGAAAGTCTTTACACTTAAAAATCTTTAGTATAAAAGTGTTTACATTCTCATATTAGTGAACACAGAATGATCATAAGGTCTCAGTAAATAATTTTTAGAATTAAAATTTCAGAGTTAGAGAAGCTCTTATATTACCAATTTCAATCCATTCATTGAACAGATGAATAATCTAAAATGATGAATTTGACTGCTCGCCCAAAGTCAGGTCGTGTATCATTAATTGAAGATGTCAGAATTGAATACATTCTTCCTTTCCTCTTCCCTCCCTTCCATCCTTCCTTCCTTCTCCCTCCCCCGTCCTTCTTTTCTTCCTCCTTTAGCATTTCTTCAATGCCTGCTTTCTCTCAAACAAAACTGAAAAATTTACACTATTATTTCAAGGCCAAAGAATATAAAATGATATTTAAGAAAACTGTTAAGAAGTTTTAAAAATCTATGAACAGTTGCTTCTTATGAAGAGCAGGAGAAGAAAATGTATGGTTTAAGAAGTTGAATAGGCAGAGATAGATCTAGTGCTTGTTAAATGTGTTCAATAACTTTTTTCTTCTACTTTGTGCAAAAAATCTTTAGGTGGGAATGACAAGGGGAAAGTCCTTAAAGGAACTAAAACCCCAGATAGGCACCTTTAATGAGTTTGAATTTCCAAGTCCAAATGAATGATATTCTACGTGAGGGAATAAATGCATTTCCTGATGTGATATATGAGGTAGAGTAAATAATACCTACAAAACGTGAAAAAGAGGGCTGTTGTATAGTTGGAGATTGGCATATTCAAAATTAGAAAAGAAAATTTATTCTGAGAAAGCAGTGAATTTGATTTCATTCCCTGATAAAATTACAGAATGGATTATTAATCATATGTGTTGCAGGTGGTAAAAAAAATAAGCAATTCGTGTTACTTACAAGTATAGTGACTATTCCAATTCATAATCATTTAAGTATAAGACATTTAATTATTTATTAGCAAAATATTTATGAATATTTATAAATGTTCAATCAATATGTTATCAGTAAATTCCTCCTTAGGTGGAATTTTTTTACTTTAGTTGAGTCATAGAATGCTTTGGGAACACTAGTGCATCAATTTGTAAATTGCTGATCCATAGTACTTTAAGGTCCTGAAAAAGTAAGTATACTTTCTGAGAACCTAACTGAATCTCATGGAGTTATTTATTCACCATTAATATTAAGATAAATGAGTCAGCTCACAATTGTCATATTAAAAACAGTTACATTCATTTCACAAATAGATAAACTGAGGCTCAGAAAAGATAGGACTAGAGAGGTAAGGACCCAGGTTAGATTTTCATTCTGAAAAGACCCAACTCCTGGTAACTAAGCTATGCAATACAAATATATGAGCTTGAAAGCAATTATTATTTCTCTGAAAATTTGTCTTCATATAGTATTATCAAGTTTAATACTTCTCAGTTAATAATCTTAAACTCATGGTTCTTATGTTAATATGGCCTCATTGCAATATAAATGGTACAATTAAGAAAAGCAAAATTTTAGACTCTTTTAAGGTAAAAATTGTACTAAAACCTGTTATCCTAATTGCCTATAATATGAGTCATTTGGAAAATGAATGTTGAATATGGGAAAGTGATTTCGAGCACAGGCTTTGTATTAAGAAAAACATTGCTTTAATATCTGACTTCTAAACTTACTAACTCTGAGAACTGAATGAGTTACTTAAACTAAGTTTTAGTTTCTTCATCTATGAAATGGATGGGAAAACATATAATTCATAACTATTGTAAGAATTAAATGAGAAAAGTTATTTAAATACTTAGCACTGGGCCAAGCAGCAACAAATATATATGGATGGGCTCACACACACAGCACACACACACACAATACTTAACTTTAGCTAGACTATTTTTGAAGCCATTATTACTCCAGAGACTAGATGTATCTGAGTTGGTTTAGCATTCCACTAGGCATGTTACTTTTCATGCCTTTTTCCTCCAAAAACAATAAAACCAGTTCTGTATTCTTACATAAAACAATTTTAAAAAGAAAATAATAATGCAAATGTTCAACAAATGATTTACTATTGTTTGTGTTTGTCTGGAAGGAGCTTCCCACAACTTTAGTCACAGCCACAGATCCTTATTTCAAACAAGATACATCTTTTAGATATTTAAATATGTGTTCTCATATCATAGAACTTAAATGTGAAGTCATTTGTTCTGTGCTCTAGCTGCAATGTGCTATATATAAGTAAAATAGCATGTGCTGTGGTTTCTGAGTGCTATCACTAAAAATCTAAGGAGACACACACTGAGAAGAATGGTTATAAGACCAAGAAGAATTGTTTCCTTAATCTTTAATTGCTCATTAAAATGTTTCTGAGGTTTAAAATATAAAATCATGGTAGAGAGCTCTGGCATATGATGTTATAACTCAGTGCCATGAAAGCTCTATTAAACTCTAACATACTTAGAACCCAAGAATATAAATTTTGATGCAGAAAAATCTAAACCAAGGGTGAAATGCCATGTTGAGTTTTTTAATAACCTACTTAATAATTTACACTTTAAGAATATATAGAATATCTTGGGAACATTTTTCTCAGAAAGAATTCTTTGGAGTAAGTTTTACCTTTGCTCCTGTGTTAATGATGGCTTTGATAAAAATGACCCGAGGAAAAAAGACAATCTCCATCAGATATTATCTGCGTCTGAAATATTCTTCACTGATTTCACACGCACTGATAATATGAAAGGTAATTTGTCTAATTCTGGTAGGTCAAGATTTGCAGTAGTAAATGCAAAATTCGCATATAGCTCTTCTCTAAAAAGTCTCTGCAGTGTTTTTCAGTTTATATAAAAAGGCTTAAGATATTGCCTGAGGCATCCTTTTTTCCCTCAAGGCAAGCTAAAGTGCCACAAATCACACTGTTAACGTATTCCTTTCTTTTTTAATTTCTCAGAGAGCCGACATAGGGATTTCTGCTTTAACCATTACCCCAGACCGTGAGAATGTGGTGGATTTTACAACGCGTTACATGGACTACTCAGTGGGAGTCCTACTTCGAAGGGCTGAAAAGACAGTGGATATGTTCGCCTGTCTTGCACCATTTGATCTCTCTCTATGGGCTTGCATTGCTGGCACAGTCCTGCTGGTTGGTCTGCTGGTCTACCTCTTGAATTGGCTTAATCCTCCTCGATTACAAATGGGATCAATGACGTCTACTACTCTCTACAACTCCATGTGGTTTGTGTATGGATCCTTTGTACAGCAAGGTAAGGAGAAAAAATACAATTTAGTATAAAAAAAGAATGTGATATTTCATATGTTATGAATTCGGTTAAGAAGGTTCCAGTTCCGTATCTTGACCTCAATAAGTGTTCTAAAAGGTCTTCACAGCAATTCTCAGAAAAGAACATTTCCTGCTCTTTCCTAGTGGATCTCAACACTGCATATTTCCAGCAAAAAACAGTTTAGTGTCTTTCAAAGTAAGTTCAATTTCATTAATAAAGCCAAAAATGAATGTCAGAGGTAAGGTTCACAAGAAACTCAAGACAAGATTTTCCTTCCCAAGCGCTGACATTCTGAGATACAGCCTTACTAGGATGAGGATACTACCAGATCAGATATCAATTATTTACATACGTAAGAGATGTTGAGACTTGCTCTTTGTTGAGAGACATTATTTTATGTATTAAAGATATTCATTGGCAGTGAAAAGACTTTACGATTCTGATAAGAAATTTCATGCTTCATCTTTCACTTTAATATATAATCTTTACCAATGACTTAGAGTTTCACTATTTTCTAAAGAATGTCTTTGTTGTGTTATTCAGTATTCAATCTGCCCTACTCTTTAAATGTGTCTAGTTAATTACTTGACTCTTACAGTTTCAGAATAGAATAATATTTATTAAATCCCTTATTGAAGACTACTGCCATCATAGACAATGAAATAATAAAATATTTATGGGATTCATAGTTTCCTGCAAACTTGTCACATGTATTGAAGAGGAGAAGTTTGTGTCAGTGGAGACACATGACACTTCTGCATTAATATGTACAACTTTCAGTAGCATCTTACTTTTTATTCACATTTGCTATTGGATCTTGCATTAAATTTCATTCTTTCTCTGATCATTTGACTGATCATAAAGTTTGTCTAGATGTTTCTTCTCCACTTTCTCACTTAAAATCTATTCCTCACACCTCTGTAAGCATGCTTTTCCTTCTTCCTTTCTGTATCAAGGGCTCTGACTAAGGTTGTAGTTATCACAGATATTTTTGGTCTATTCATTAATCACTAATCTGGTAAGTATTTAATTGACACTATTTTTTTAAGTAGAACTTTGCTAGTCACTGAATATACAATTGTGAGCAAGAGAGTCTTTGCCATCATTGAGCTGCAAGTCTTGTGGGACACAAACATAAAACCCACGTATGATAGAGATCCAGCACAGACTGAAATGAGATCACAGAGGTAGGGAGGCTAAATATATCTTAATGTGGCAAAGAAAGCTTTTGAATTAGTACTCTATAAACAGAAACAGAATTAACTATGCAAAGGGCTTACTAAAGAAGAGAATGGGTTAAAGGAGACATAGATGGTAGGAGAGAATTTAAGACCAAGAACTGAGAAAGAAATTAGAGCAGATTATGCAGAATGGAGCTGATAAAGATGAGGCTGAAGATATATTTATTATTACAGGAAGTTTGAACTTGATTTTCAGGGAAATGATCAGCAATTTAAAGGCAGTAAATAGGGGAATGCATGTAAAAATATTCTGATTATAGTGTGGAAAAGTTGAAAGAACAATGTGGAAAGGGCAACAAATTATCAGAGTATTCTAATAACTAAATAAAGAGTTAATGCACAAAGGTAAGATGGCATTGGGAATCAAAAGAAGGGTATTGATGAATCAGTAGAACCCAATGAATTATATAGTGGTGTGGGAATTGGTACTGAAGAAGAAAAAGGATGTGAAGTTTATCCTAGGTTTCTGGATTGGGAAATTACATGTATTGAATATTGATGTCATCTTCTGGGAAAAAGAAAAGAAGAGCAGGTGTAATGGGGAAGATGATACATTCATTTTGGTGCATTTGAGTTTAAGGTATCTATGAAATATCCAAGGATATATTTACTATGCTTGTTAGTGGTGTTATATATTTATCAGAAGCACAGAAGAGACATTTGGGCCAAATATATACTTAGGAGACACTGGCATGCAGATGAGAACTGAAGCCATGGAAGTGAATAAGATCATACAGAGAGAGATCATTGCTCTCAACTGCATACTTCTGATCGAGGACCACTGGCCCAGAGAGGGCCTAGGACAGAGCCCTAAGGAAAGGAATAGACAGAGGAACTTTCAATGGCAACTAATAAGGAGTGGTAAAAAAGATGCAAGTACTGTATATACCATCTACTGATATAAACACTGAATAAAGGCAATATTTGAATATGGAGGGTTTGGTCAACAGTGTTAAACATTTCAAAGAATCAAGTAAAATTAAGACTTGAAAGGTTTTCATTGGATTTAGCAGTAAACTTGTTAGTGGTAGTGTTCCAATGACATAGCTGTGTAACAGATTCCTCTAAAACTTACCAGTTGTGAGTGTCACAAGTTTACACAAGGCATAGTGAGGATGGCTTATCTTTGCTCAATGATACCTGAAGCCTCAGCTGGACAACTCAAAGTCTGGAGGCGGAACTTATCTAAAGACTTGTTCATTTCACTCCCATGTCTGGTGGTTATGCTGGCTGAGGGCTGAGGGCCTCAGCTTTCCTCCATGGTCTCTTTTCATAGAATGGTTTGGCTCTCTCATAGCGTGGTGATTGATCTCTCCATAGAAAGCATCCCCAAAATAGAGAAAAGAGTCAATGAAACAGAAGAATTTTGTAGTCCAGGTTCAGGATCATAAACTTGTATGATGGTGTGAGCTTCTCTTTCAGGGAACATTCTAGATATGCCACTTCATGGCTTTGTTATAAATTAAAACGGTTAAAAAATGTAAAGTTTTTAGATACAGTAACTTATATAAGTGTCACATAAGTGTTTACCAAATAAATAAAAAAACAAAAACAAATTAGACTCAATTGTGGATAATTAGGCACATAAAAAGTATAATAAGGCAAATTATTTCAGATTATTGGCAAGATGGTGTTGAAATAGTAGATCCTAGGGTATATGGAGCAATAAAAAAAAAATAGAAGGACCAATAATGAGAATGTAGCAGAGAGCAAGCCTGAAAAGTAATAGTTGAGTAGTGGGAGAGAGCAGAGTTCTGATGAGACCGGAGAACAACAGTGGAAACGTCAGTGTGAGAGAGTTTAAAGCTTGTATTTACAAAAAGAGAAACTGGAGCCTAAAATTTTTGAAATAGAACAGTAGAGGACAAGTTACAGGTGTGTGGATGTGGATTCCTGAAGAGTTGGTGAAGGACTTCAAAGCTGATTACGAAACTGAGAGCCCAGAGGATTAGATGAACCATCTGTAATGATGGTTGGCTTGGACTGGAGAGGGAGAAAATAAGCCATGTGGCAAACAAAGTTGTCAGTAAATGAGGAGCGATAACTAGGATGTTGATAGAAAGAAGCATCAACCAGAAATGGGAGGTGGTGAAGCTAGATGTAATTAAGCTCCTTTTTACCTCACTTCTTTCCATTCCATCCAACTTTTCTGTGTGTGGTTTCAATAACTACCAATATGCAGATCACTCCCAAATCTATCTTACCCATCCTTGAATTTTAGTTTTGTAGACTCTGTGGATATACTCGAGATACTACAAATTCCAACATGCCAATAAGTGATTTTATTTTACACTTTAAAGCTTTATAGCCTCTCATATTCTCTATTCCAACTGATGCATTACCAGCCACTCAGACATAAGGGTTAGAAACTTGGAAACAATTTTGATTTCTTCTTCTTTCTACCCCTTATATCCACCCATCATCAAGTCCTGCAAATTTTACCTCCTAATTATTTCTGGGAGTGGAGATCTCTTCTCACCTAGGGAGATGAGACCTAGACACTTTACCTAGATTAAGCCTACCTCATTTCTCATCTGAACTACAGGAACCTCACAGTAGTCTTTCTTTTTCAATTTTGGCCCCTGTAAATATAGGCTCACTTACTTGTATATACACCCGAATGATCAGTATCATGGAGAGCTAAGCACATAATTCCCATTCCTCAAATACTTCCTTGGCTTCCTAGTGCCCACTCTTTATAAGTTATTTAGAGCATGAACAATATTCCATCATCTGACTCCTGTCCAGTGCCGATTCTCATCTCTTATCACTCATGTCTCACATTTAATTGTTCAGTTACTCCAACTATTTTTGTCCCTTGAACATAAGAGAAGACTGTGTCATGCCTCTGTGCCTTTGCTTCTACTCTTTTCAGTTTCTGTAATGCCTTTATTACCAACTGCTTAATCTCTACACCCACTCTGTGCTTTCATATGGCAAATTCCTACAGGTCCTCTAATTCTTGCTTTGATCTCACTTCTTTCAGGAAGTCTTTGCTGGAATTAGGGACTATCTTCCATGCTCTAATATATTTATCACAGTATTACCAACTATAGTGTAATTCCCCCCCCCTTTTTTTTTGTCTCCACCTGAGTCCTTTGAAAACAAGATGGTGTCCTGTTTATCTGTTTATCTTTATGGTCGCTTTGCCTAAGCTGAGTGTCTTGTACATATTAGATGTTTAATAAATGCATACTGATCAACTAAGTAAATAAATGAATGCTAAATACTTAACTAAATCAGGCATGAAGTTAACTGCGATATTGTGTTTATGAGATTGCAGTCTATCTGTGACCTTAAACTCATTTAACCCAAACAGAAAGTTATCTGGAATGTCTCCACTGGTATATTTTGTTAGGTAGCTAAGATGAGAAACTTATAAATAAGGTCTCCCATTGGTTGAAGTCTTATTTTTGAGAATATTGACAAGCTTATGGATTGGCTTTCTGAATTTTGTCTCCAGGTGGCCAAATTTTAGCAAGTTTTGGAGAACATCCAAAAGGGAAAGATAAATAAAATTATCCATATGGTTAGCATGCTTTTCTAGTTCTCTAAACAAGCTGCAGATATCAAAAGTTATAAATATGTTAAGCACTTTTCTATCTCAACTGTTCCCTTAAATAAGTTGTACAGCCTGTAGGTTGATTGTACATTTATACAAATTCATAATGATGAATCATGCTGAATTGCACATAATTAACTACTTCATCTGAAAGCCTGCTATTCTTCCAGTTGCTAACAATGAAAAGGTGAATTCATTAAAAGATACCGAGAGTATCTTTATGCTTTGATTAAAAATAAATTAAGAAAAGGCTCCCAAACTCTATGAAAAAGAGAATCAATCAATGCAGTGGCACTGAAATGGTAATGCACAGGCAGTGAAATTGGAATTAGTGATAATTTCCAATAAAATGTAGTCTTTTATGGAGAAGTACAGCTCTTATTTCAGAATTACAGTCTTTATGGAGCCACTAGACCAGATTGAATAGGAATAAAGAAGCATTTCATGATTATCAGACACATTTTTGAAAAAAGAGTTCAGGGACAGCTAACAGCAAAAAAAAAAAAAAATGTTAAATATATGTGAGTTGTTTACTAATCCTGATTTTTTAAAAATTTTGTAACTTCAAAGCATTCCAAAAAAACAGCTCAGGGAATCCAACTGTGCAAAAGCAGTATGGTCCATTATAGAGATAAACTTAGTACATCTGTTTGGCTAGAACATTAGAGCTTGTGAATTAGGCAGTTTAATGCATGAATGGGAGATGAATTTTATGCAAGTTTTGTTGCCATTTTATATCTTCCCTTATCTCCATGCGTACATACATCGCTCTGCAATCAACATACTTTAAAAAAACTGGGGCTTGATTTTTGAAGATCCCTTATATTTACTTTATGGTCAGTGACTCTTAACATCATCTGGGCCATGAAGAGTCTCTACGACTTACTCGCACATGTGGTTGTATGTGATCTGTTTGCTATTTACTTGCAAAGGGAAATTTCAGAGTTTACCTCAGCTGGTTTTGTCTGCTGCTTTGAAATATAAATAATTGTAGTCATGTAAAATGTTTGAGGCTGTCACCTATGTTTCTTTACTGGCAAGCATGTACTATACCAGCTATGTGCCAGGAACAAGAAGAGCAAAAGAAAAACAAGGAATATTAAGTGGCTTAACAAATATTCCTTGGGTATCCTATGCCCAACCTAGATATTTTGAATATGATTATAGTAAGAAAGATAAAATTCTTACAAGAATGTTTGATACCATGTAAGGGAAGTAGGACATAGCCAAACTGGGACCAAATAAACCACTTTTGATGAGAGGAGCAGACAGGACTATTGAAAGGAGTAAAGAAGAAAACTCCTTTGGTAGCTTTCTTAAGTATCAAATAGTTCCACAGATGCTAGTGATGAGTACAAAGAGGACCTTTAGGAATGGTAGAAGGTAACTTGATGGCTGCTGCACAGGAGTGAACATGAGAGGCAGCCCACTGGCTTTGAGATCCCAGGACAATTTTTGGAAGAGAATAAAGAGCTCTTTCCACTGCCAGATGGATGGCACTATTACAGAGAATCACAACTTTCTCATTTCCACAAAAAGAAGAGTCAGACATTCTTCTCTATTAAATTAGGCAACAGAAGAGGTTGTTGATGAGAAAGTATCTCTTTAAAACCTTGAGTAGGAGAATAACTCAAAAAGACATCCATTTTAGTAGGGTAGATATCAAATATATGAAATTTGCCGATGTCCTAGTCACAAAACCCCAAAGGATTCAAGCCTTGAAATGCAGTCGCTAAAGCCATTCCTTTCTAATGTTTTCTGATATTTCACATTCAATTTGAATAGAACAAAAATGATATTGGCTAGCTCTGTTGTTTACTGACCCTAATGAACACAGAGAAAATGAGAGTAATTCCCTGTGACAGGTTAACTGGACTATAGAGACAGGTTTTTTTCCTTCATTCTGTTCTTACAGATATTAATTCAAAAAGGCTCTCTGTAATTTTTATTTAGGTTAGAACAACATCTCTGTTGTTGCTAATTATGATTGGCAGTCCTTAACAAAGAGAGCGCCAAGCACTCTGAGTGCTGTCACATCTACTTGAGAATTTCCCCATGCTGATTTACAGCATGACAAGGTGCTCATTTTCTTTCTTTTTATCACCATAATTCTCCAACACTAAAGAAAAAATTGAACTTTCATACTTTCAGAGACTGTTTAAACTCTATCATTATTGGGAAGTGAGTAATTTGTATGACCAGAAAACAGTGCCATGACACAAAGATGTGAATCCACCGGTTTACATTCCCTGTGAATTGTACTGAGCTTCTAAGTTAGTATTCTGTGATCTATGTGCATGTGATAGCCCCTGGTTTTCATTTATTTTAATACTAACTCTTCCTGATTTGAGCCAGAAAATCCTTTCTCATGCTGACCTAGCCTTTTGAAGAGTTAAAAGTAATTATGTAAAATGAGGCACAAACAGATTTCTGCTTAAAAAATGCTTATAAAACAAGAACTGGTATGAACAACATTTTCTTGACTTCTCAGAACTACTTATGAGTACATACCATAATTAAAAGCATTATTTTAGTCTTTAACAAGACAAAAGAGTGGTTTCCCGAGAGGCATGTTAAAAAATTGAAGGGCCATCTTAAGATTTTCTGAGTCAGTTTCTTTTTCTTCCTTTCTCAAAGTGCTATAAGAAAATATATATTTAAAAACATAAATTTAAATGATAAAAAAGCAGGTGTTATTGATCCTTTAAAATAGCATTGACATCTTTGTCAGTGTTTTTACAGTACTATGTTACAATACCCCTCAGCTCAGATAATGAGGTTAAGGACAGAAACGTACAATGTGGGGAATATAGTCAATAATAATATAACAGTTTTGAATGGTGAGAGATGGTAACTAGAGTTTTCTTGGTGATCATTTTGAAATGTATAGAAATATCAACTCGCCACATTGTGCACCAGGAAGTAACATAGTGTTGTAGGTCAATTATACTTCAAAAACAAACAAAAACAACAACAAAACAATCAAACTAGTAGAAAAAGAGATCAGATTTGTACTTACCAGTGATGGGAGGTAGGGTGGGAAAATTGGATGAAAGTAACAAAAAGGCACAAACTTCTAATATAAATAAGTACTAGGAATGTAATGTACAACATGATAAATATAATTAACACTGCTGAATGCTATATATGAAAGTTAAGAGAGTAAATTCTGAGGGTTCTCATCACAAGGAAACACATTTTATTTCGTATCTACACAAAATGATGGATATTCACTAAACTTATTGTGGTAATCATGTCATGATGTATGTAAGTCAAATCAATATGCTGTACGTCTTAAACTTATATAGTGCTAAATGTCAATTACATCTCAGTAAAACTGAAAAGGAATTAAATAAATACACACATACTTACAGGTCAGCTGCGGGGGCAAAAAAGAATAGGGACAGACGTCACCAAAGATAAATCTATTCAAAGGTGATTTAGGATCAAAGTTAAAGTATTGGGATCCAAGGACTACATGTGATAGAAGAGATGTTCAGTTCAGAATGTAAATTTTGAAATTCAATTTTTGTTTGACTCAGTTCATTTCCCCTTCACCTATGAATACGTAGTTAGAACTTTAGTAATGATGGTTATGTTTCTACCACAGCTTTTTAAAACGAAATCATGTCTTGAAAATTAAGACTCTTAGCATTTAACCTAGCTCTAAGATACATGCTTTTAAGCGAACTATAATGCACATAATGCTGAATTTAGGATTCCCGTCTCTAGTTGACAGAACTGACAGGTAATAAGGCACTGTGATACTTTTGTTAAGTACTCTTAAATGTGGCACCGCCTTTACCTGAATTTTTCATAATTATAAGGCAGAGAAATTCCAACATGTTATATAAATTCACATCCTATATCTTATCTATATCAGTGTTTCTTATTTGTAAACTACATTTCTTGATGGCAGTTGTTCTTTTTTGTATCAAGATGTAACCAAAGGCCAGTACATAATCCATACTTCCACAGTTTGGACACATAAAATTGCTCTTTGATTTGTGGGTGACCAAACTTTATGGAGTCTCTTTATTTTTACAACTCTGCCTCTCAGGCTCTAAATTGCCATTCCATTTGGGACAGCTACACAGTTTGTTCTGTCTGCTTCAGTTGTTTTCTAGCAGTTAATGATTATATCCATTGTTTAAACTTTAGCATTTCCTGAAAGTATTTCTTCTGCCTTTAGTATTTAAAATTCTTCATTCTCTAGGAAACATCTCCTTGTTTAGTAAATGAGAATTATTTATCTAGTCACAAGAGTGAATAGGACAGCATGGTATCTGTCTTCATGGAAACAAACTAGGAAACACACAACTCCGTCATAAAATCATAATTATCACACTGAGGAAAGCACAAGTCACAGTGGGCATGGAGTTGACAGATATGCTGCTACTTGGTAGATTACAGTCAGGTCAAATTCATAACGTGTCATGACCTATCGAAGACGAGAGGAACACAGACTAGGAACCAAGTTGGTTTTTTGGGGGGTTTTTTTGCCAAATGACAATGGGAAAAATTAATTGGCCAGTTAACTCACTTGATCTTTGCTTCCTGATCTATAAAAGAAAGTGTCAGATTATTTTAAAATTTTCTTTCATATACCGTATGATGTATAATATAAATATTTAATTAAACAACTCTTTTCATATCTTTGTGTTTCCTTGAGAGACAGTTCAGTTTTAAATCCTTTATCTATCCATTTCACAGCAATGTGTTGTTAGACAAGTTTCTTAGACTCTAGGTGCCTCAGTTCCCCAGATAATAACTACCTACTACGTCAGGTATTTGAAAAATTAAGAGTCCACAGATATAAAACACTTAAAACTGTGTGCAAGACATAAAATAGGCACTCAACATTGTAATTATTATTTTCTCATTGTTTTTGCCATCCACAGCAAGAGAGGAAATTAGCCACATTGTTTAATGCTTTATGTACTGATTATTACCTCACAGAAAATAAGCAGTATTTTAAAGAAGCATACTGTAATTAGGCATAAGGAAATGTATTAGGAAAGCCAGTCCAGCTAATGAAAATGTTTATAGTGAAAACCATATGCTAACAAATTCATAACTTTATGTCACTCAACTAGACATGAAAAACTACAAGAACATTTTTCCTACATGAGCATATCATTACCACATGTATTTGTAAATAAACTATAGAATAATATGGCCGAAGATGCAACAAATTAATGAACCCAAATTGAATGAATTACAAGTTTTGATTCAAGATGCTTCCAGTTTATATATTAAGTTCTTTGGGGCTCCAAAAGATTAAATAGTCTTTTAGGGACATATCTATAAAACTATGTATATATGTGTTTCAGTTTTGAAACTATATCTTGAATCTGTGACTAAAATAGCACATAATTAAGTATAAACATCATATGGAAGACAATTTTTCCAAACTAAACAATCCTCAAAAACTACTATTGGTGCCAGTCTAGAGCCATATGGACCCTTTCCAGATAAAAATGATTATGATGATGATGATTGTATTTTCAGTTTTTATTTTAGTGCACTTACAATGCCAGTATTAAAAACTATTTTATGATTTTAAAATATGTCAATAACTATCTGACAGTTTAATATACTAATAAACCTAAAAGCAGCTTTTTCTATTATATAGATATAATCTTTATAAAGTAAATACTATGCTAAAATTTTCATTTCCCTGATAGAAGTGTTTTTAAACTTAAGAACATTACTGAAATATGGTTCCCATTGTTAATATACATGTAATACTTACATTGTAAATACCTTTGAAATACATTATAATGTGTAGGAAAGTTATAAGTAATATGGTTCAGTCTGTATTCTTAATACATTATATTATTGCAGTATCAGAATATATACTACCAGATATAAGGTTAATTTTAAGATGAAAACAATTTCCCAGTAATCAGTAAAACTTGTGACTTTGATCTGAGAAAATCAGAGTATATAATAATATTCAGAGTTAAATCTGAAGCAAAGAATATGTCAAAGCAGTGTTCAAAAGGTTGATTCTAAATTAAAACCATTTGTGGTATTTAATGAATATTAACCATCTAAAAATAAATTGGATTATATTATTAAAATTACTGAAAAGGAATAAATGACCTTTGGATATTTTTCCAAAAACTGTTTTAATACAATTTTCACTGAGAAAAATAACCGAGTTCCTAAATTAGTAATAATTTGTTGCCTGAAATAAATTTTTGAGAAGTCTATTTTTTAAATAGATGTGATCCTAATATTTTTTTTGGCTTTAACATTTCAAAATAGTAAGACTTCTTCCCATAATTAAGTTATCTTCAAAGTCTTGAAGGATTGTTAATGGCATTCTGTTTTAACTTAGATCCTTTATAATATAATGATAGTCTCGCCTTTTTTCTAAATGTAAAAATAATTTTGCTATATCAGCAGGGACTGTCTGTAAGCACCACATTTCTGTTCTATTGTTGTACTATTCAAAGAGTTAAGGCTACTTAGTTTTCAGTCCTCTGCCTTACATCACCACCCAAGGAGTGCTATAATCCTCTGGAAATGCATTGCCTGGAGTGTGGCTCTGCTTAATAAATCACTCCATCTTATTTATCTTTCTCTTGACATATATCTAGCAGCAGGAACCATTATCCTGTGACAATGTTAAGTTCTACTGACATTTTCTCTTAATTAACTACACCACTGGCTACAAATTTTACATTGGGAATACACTTCCCTTATTTAATGCTGCCTTGAACAAAAGAAGTGTTGTTTGTCTTACATTCATTGTCATAACATCCTGCGATAAGTGAAACGTCTTTGTTACTCTTCCAGAAGACCAGTTTATTCTGCTGAGAAAACAACAAACAGAAGTTTTATTTAGAATCATATGACATCATTTTTATTTAAAAATGCATTTTATTAGACATCTTAATTAATATATGAGAGCCAGATTACATGTATCAGTATCTGGGGGAAGGGTGGTTAAGTATAGGGACCCACAAATGCAAAGAGCCTGCTCCAAGAGGCCAGAAGAATTAGGAGAGGGTGACTCAGAGAGGGCCATGAATTCTCATGACATTGGGTTTTGAAGACTTTGGCTCCTACTTCGAGAGTAATGGAGTGTCACAGGAGCACGGGAGTGGTTGTTAATTGGAGGGCATTAATTGGAAAACTATTCTATATCTGTTCTGTGTTCAAATCCATATTTGGAGATTTAATCATCGCTTCAAAAATAATCATAGGTTTGTATCTAAATGAGTCCTGATTGTATTTTGTAAGTGTGAGACATACGTCTATTTAGGTAGATATGATTACAAAATACATCCAATCTTTTAAAAAAAACCTTAACTCCAAGATCCAGCCACACTGTTTTCTACTCTGCAGATCAAGCAAATATGGTTATTCATTTCAGACAACATATTTATAGTTAATCAAAAGATACAAGAGTTACATTTCCAGCTTTATTTGTGATGACGGTGCCTGAAGAGGACCATTTTCTTCCAAGTAATCTTCCCCGTGTAATTTTTTCCTGTATCAAACCAAACTACAGATAATATAAAGTCTTTCTTTCAGAGTAGGATTAAATAAGTCCCTTGTACCTAAATCACTGGAAATAAGGTTCTCTATAGAATATTTTTCGTGTAAAGGAATTGAAAAGCTTTCTTACTGCTTTATTCATTTGAAATTTATATATACTTCCCTTTATCCAGAAAGACCTTGAAATCTGCTAACATTCATAATAGCATGAGATTCTTTGGCTTCTGTCACAGAAAAAAAAAATCGATAACATTCTATACTCCCAGTTTTCCTTGTCAAGGCCAGCTCTTTGATTTAAAAATTTCTTGATTTTTAAATCCACAGCCATTTGGTCACAAAAGGCTATCTGGAGTATAAGATTAAATAGACACTAGTTTCAGCCACAGTAGGAATCTGTGAACTCAGCATTATCCTCCAAAAAACCTTCTTTTGAAAATGACATGCAGTTCATCCATTGGGGCTATACTTAGTCTTAAGCCATAGGAAAAACAAGGTCAAATCTTCTGTTGAGATCAGGAAATAGTGCAACTGATCCCTTTATGGTTGTTGTAAATAGCTGTACAGATTAGTGACAGTTCTGAAAAACTAAATATTATAAAGTGAATCTTTAATATTCAGTCCTCAAAATACAGGAAATGGTTTAGGTTAAAGGGATAAAAACTAAAATGTTCACCGTGATGTTCACTGATTTTTAGTTTTTCCTTCTGAGCTGGTATTGACCTAATTGGCATTCTACAAATGCTGACTTGAATTAGGTTAAGCAAGTTAGAAATTATACTTGATGACTTGAATAATTTATTAAAAAGGATAAGCATTAAAACTTGCTTTAGTAGCACAAACACTTTTTTTTTATAATAATGTAAGATAATGAAGCTGGCCACATTCAATGTCTAGGATGGACACTTCTAAGTTGAACTGAGTAGCTTTTGTGCTACTAAATTACATAGAATACATATCTAGCTGATGAACCAAAATAGAGTAATTTGGCTGAGAAAAAGTCATTCCTGGCACTAAAAGGCAGTTTAACATGCATTTATACCCAAGAAAGCTTAGAAAATGAACAGTAATTGCAGAGGTCAAACTTGTAAGCTGGCTATACTTACTTGTTTCACTCCAAAATTTGACTGCAAGGAAATTTAAACCTCAAATCTGTGACTGTCTGAGACTGTCATTGAATTAAAGTAGTTTATCAACTGAGAAAATTGTAAATCATGACATAAGCACATATCCAACGTGTAGATAATTTCCTATATCAAAAAAATACCATTGTGAAGTGTTATGAGTTTATAAAGTAGCATATTAACTACATGCTAAGTCCATATATATATTCTCCTTTAGGAGAACACCTCCTCCTGGTATGTTATTACAGTTTAATATACTTCACGACAATAATTGATAAAGTTGAAAACAAATATTGTGTAATACACTGGTGGCAGAAAATAAACAAAAGTATATGATTTTCCAAAGCAGAAATCTACAAGCTATATTATTTGTTTGCTTTTAGGTAATAGATAAATAAACCTATCAAAAAGAGACATTTTAATTTAAAACTGCATATTTTTATATTTTCAGTTCCTTTATGACATTATAAAATGCAGCTCAACTTTTTTGATGATATAAAAACAAACCAGCAGACACAATGTTTATTAGATGTGCATTTTCTGTGTCTAATTTATCTTTTAGCAATGCTATAATTAAAAACATTTGCAATCAGAGAATTTAAAGGAAGTGAAGAATGAGAAAAGCCAAGTAGAATAAAAATATTATTCCCCTTTTTAAAAGTATAGATTTAGTTTTTGAACTGTGACATCCATTATCATTGAAATCAAATGAAACAAACTACAGGGAAAAAACTTTCAGTATTATTAGAATTCACTTCTTCTTTTCTATTGCTTTTGCACAGCTGATTTTTTGATCATCTCTCTGAAGGGCACGGGGGCTGTGCTGCTTCTTATAGATAGGCTATGAAAAAAAATACCACTGCGTCCAACTTTTAAGCAATCTCTTCATAAGTTAAACATTTCCAATAATGTTGTATTCTATAATTCCCTAGTTTGTTTTTCTCCTTTTTAATTCACTGTTGATTAAGTTACAAAGGAACCAAGTGCTGCTGGGAATCCTATAGAAAGTCAGAGGTTTGAAGACTCAGATGAAGCTTACCGGGATCCTCCAAGGCTGATCTTTAAGTGCTTTGATCTAGTACTTCTGATCTTCAGTTTGACATGTTATTGCTCATCAAGATGCTTTAGCTGGAAAATCTCCCTTTAACACAGAAAATGTGGAAATTTAAACTCAAAACAAATTTTAGAGTTACAGTTTTTGTCAAGTTTAAGAAGTATTTCCTATTCATCCATTTAAGCATTGTCATTTACTCTCCTAAATTTAATATTTTATTCATATTGATAAAAGAGTTTTATCAGCAGATGACCTGGTAGGGTATAACTGTTAATCACAATGAAAGAGTTGTGTTAGATTAGACCTTACACTTATATAAATATGAAAGTACGGAATACTACTGAATTTACAGCTTCTTTATTTAAAGCAGCAGTAACAGCTTTTCATGTGTATAGCTAAATGATCTGTGCTATTTAGAGACAGTATGAAGGGTGGCTTCGAGACTATGAGACTGTTGAAGAAGACTAGCTGAAGTGGTTCTAGCCTGAAAAACATTACAACAAAAACACTACAACAACAACAAAAATGGAAGGAACAGTAGAAAAGAAAGTGATTAGAAACATACATGATAGGACTCAGCACTTGAATGAGTGTTGGTATATAGAAAATACATTAATGTATGGAACAACAATGGTTTCTATATAATATGTTCAAAATTAAATTAACAGTACGTCTTGAACATCTATTTATTCATTTAGTTATTCTTCTGCAACAGTATTTGCTGTGTGTCTTTATAAGTCTAAGAATCTGTATTATGGGGGTGTGTATGTAAGTCCGTATGTATAATTTGCTTGCCAAGTTCTTTATTATTATATATTTGTAAAATTGTGGAAATCCTTTTAATGGTTCAATCTTTGAACATATCCTTGGTTATTTTCTTAAGAAATGATTTTAGGTATGCAGCTTCTGAGTTAAATGATACATATATATATGGACACTTCTAAGACTTTTGATACTTTCAGCCAAACATTGTACCATACTACTTATTCACACATTTTAATAATTAAAATTATATAAAACCTCCATAGAATTTTGAAGGATTTATTTAGAAACATAGTGGTAACTCAATAGCATATTGTATAGCTTTACATTACTGTGTTTCATAGGTATTTAGAGGACACTTTAACATATTCAGACAGAAGGAAATTGCTTGCACATAAAGCATGACAACATTACAGCACTTAAAAAATGTGAACTAAATTATTGGGACAAAATGCTGACTAAGTTATTTGAACAAAAATGTTTAGAAAACAGGCGAAAATCAGATTGGAATTTGGCTCAACCACTTAAGTGTGTATTACTGGTGTTTATGAAGGTATAAAATTATACTATGTAATATAGTGAGGCTATTCAAAAAATTTTAAATACTGCAGCAGAGCTTTTATGTACCTAACTATAAAGGAGGGCTCTGTTGTTCAAAATGATAACTGAGGGGAAAAATTCAACATCTCCATAAAGAGAAGAGAGAACAAAAGAAAAAAAAATCTGGTCAAAATTTACCTAAAGTAGCTCATACAATCATTACAGTTTTAAAAATTTCATTAGTAAGAAATTAACAAAACATCCAATAAATCTTCAGGTTATTGCTTCCAGAGTCACCAAAGATTATTAGGTGGAATAGTACTCTTAAAAGTGTTGTAAAGAGTTGTATTAACACAAAAATGACTGTCAGTGATTAGTTTGATTAGTTTGTATTTCATCATTTGTCTACAAATGTCCCATATTTTCTAGAATAAGTCTGTACCATGAGCAACATGATAAAAGAAATAAAGAAACCTGCAGAAGATTGCTCAAGAACTTAGTCATATGATTATAATTAATATTAATAACAGTTCCTCAAATAATGTTTTCACATAAAAATCGCCCAGCATGTCTGTTTTCGAACAGCAGCCTCAAATCTCAAGCAGTCGCAGGGGCCTCTTGTATATTGCCATATGTGCATAGAAGAAATTTCTAAGTATGAGAAACTTGGAAGAAGCAAAAAAATACATATTTTTCCTATTTTCAATAAATCTGTGCAGAGAACCAAGGTGAATGAATGTCTCCAGGAAAAAGGGAAACCAAAAAAGTAACTCACCATTTTGTTTGCATGTAAAACTTACACATTAGAGTTTTATTCACCTGCATATAACCTATAATGTCTAAAGTTAGTTACAAAGTTATTTGTCAAAGTAATTTGAAAAGAAAACAATAGCTATTTATAATTTTAATAATTGGGGCTTCTAATTTTTTACTGATACAATAAAAAGTTTATATGTCACCATCAAAATGACAAATGCATTTGCTAAATTATCCAAAGAATGGAGTTAATAATATAGAATCACAACCCACTTCCCAGAATAAGTCTGGGGAAAGAGCTCTTCACCTGCCAATTTTCTCTATTATTTATTCATCTTTAGCATCTCTTGTCTTTGCAGTATCACCTTCCTGCTATGTTATGTCTTCCAAAATCTCCTATTAGTTATTTTGCTTATGTTTTAAGTTGATTGTTTCCTACTATCATCTAAAATAGTACCTTGGTCTTAGTAAATTATTTCCAGAACAACATAAGAAGGATTTTTTGAGCCTTCTAGATATCTAAATTCTTATTCTGTTTATTTTCCTTTTGTTTGCTTGAATCTGCCCTAAATTTTTAGCCTTGCCAGACCACGATAAACCTGTTCATTCTTATCACTGAGCCGAACAGAGGGAGAAAATGAAGTGGCAGTAATAAATCAGAACCCTTGATGGAAGAAATGGACTTGGAGGAAGAGACACCATGATTCTTGGAATCTGGCTTCCCAGATTCTCTGACGTGTGGCACTCCCTGCCTGGTCTTTTCTCTTGTCTGGGAGAGCCTGTGAGCATGAATCATCTGTCCCTACTTCTCTGTGATCTTGACCTTGGCTGAGGAAATGCACTCTTGCTTTCCTAATCATTTCAAAAGGCTCTTGTGAAGACTAAGTAAGAAAATCCTTATAAGCTCCAAACACAATGCCCAGTGCATTAGTAAATACTCAACAAATAGAGGCTTTTATTACTTTGTTTCCTGACCTTTCCTTTAAAGTCTCGTACTCCTAGATTTTAGCTTGAGTTTAACAAGATTTTTGTTTATTTTATTTTGTTTTGTTTTGCAGCTTTACCCTGATCCCTTTCCTTCCTGACCCTCCTTCCTACTTTGGTACATCCATGGTTTATATATATATATTTTTTTTTTTAATTGAGATATGGTCAGTTTAAATGTTGTGTCAATATCTGGTGTACAGCACATTGCTTTAGTAGAATAGAAACATACTTATATTCATTTTCATACTCTTTTTCAACTTAAGTTACTATAAGACATTGAATATAGTTCCCTGTGCTATACAGTATAAACTTGTTACTTATCTATTTTATGTATTAGTTAATATCTGCAAATCTTGAACTCCCAATTTATCCCTTTCCACCTGCTTCCCCCACTGGTAATCATGTTTGTTTTCTATGTCTGTGAGTCTGTTTCTGTTTTGTAAATAAGTTTGTCTTTTTTTTTTTTTTAAGATTCCACTTATAAGTGATATCATATGGTATTTTTCTTTCTCTTTCTGGCTAACTTAACTTAGAATGACGTTCTCCAGGGACATTCATGTTGCTGCAAATGGCATTATTTTATTATTTTTTATGGCTGAATAGTATTCCATTGTATAAATATATCACAGCTTCTTTATCCAGTCACCTCTCAGTGGACATTTAGGTTGTTTCCATGTCTTGGCTATTGTAAATAGTGCTGCTTTGAACATTGGGGTGGATGTATCTTTTTTAATTAAGGTTCCCTCTGGATATATGCCTAAGAGTGGGATTGCTGGATCATAGGTGCATCCATGGTTTTGATTTACCACTTCAGCCCAGCAATTGGAACATGTTTTCTGATTTTTCCGTTGCTCATCAGTTCAACCCAAGTCCCTCACTCTGTGACTACAGGGACCCAAGATTGAAAATGCTTTTAGAGCTCTCTGGAGAATCTAGAAACCACATCTAAATAGCTCATTAAGAAAAGAGGAGGAGGAAGAAGAGAAGGAGATATTCTTTAAGTAATATAAAATAAGCTTCTTGTGGCATTATGAAAGGCATTCAGCTTTATGTATTTGTACTCACAAACACACACAGAAACCCACGAGCTGCGGCTCGTATACATTTGCTTATTCAGTCAGCAGGGTTGTGGAAATTACTATGATGTGAATTATTTTATGTTCTTCAATTCCAGATCTGTCTGTGTTAATAACTGAAATCTATCTGAATATATAGAGACCATAGACTGAATAAATCTCTGTATTTTATCTCAATAAATTTTCTGTAACACCAGCACACCAAAAATCTCTTTCCTTTAGCCATTTTCCAACCAATTATTCAAAAGAATATACTGAAAAGGACTGGGAGAAGAATTTTTTTGTCCACTCCTTAAGATATCCTCCTGAGAATGTAAGCATAAGAGCTCTGAAAAACAGGATAAAGAAGTTCACAATTGAAAAGACCAAATTCATAATGTTAAATGATTTCCTTCTCTATCAAATTGTAAATCTTATTATATAGTCAGTAAATGAGTTACGATTTAAAACTAATCTTCAATGGTGGTTAACAGGCTACTGGGTCTGAATGGCATTTTGGAGCTTTAAAATGTGTTTTAAACTTACACCTGGCTCTCTTGCCATCATTAAAACTGATGGAATATGCTAATTAGCCTTTTCTGACCTTAGAGAAATAATGACTCACATATGCATAAGGCCCCATTTAGGAACCAATCTCAGAACCTCCGAGGTAATTACAAGCTTTATTTGGAGCTCCATTTCACTTTTGGCTTCTGTTAACAACTGCTGCTTCCCTTTTGAACCTAAATGCTTGTGGGATTGGTAAAGTGGATGCAGTTTTCCTCAGAACCCCTGATTGATTGAATCCCTGAAAAACAGGTTGATAATGGCCCTAGAATTTATATAGTGGTTTTGTATAGTGGCATTGGTTTTGCTGTAATTATTATAAAACATTAAAAGCTAACACATCACTGCAGAGTGGCAAGCCTGGCTCAGCTGCCATCTTGCTTCATGCTCTTTGACAAACCACTGCTCATCCAGACAGCGTTTCCTCCTTGAGCACCTTTCCCGGCCCTCATTTCATCACCAGGTCTGTGGTGAAATCAGTAGGAAAGAAGAAAAATAGTACAGAAAGAAAAAGTAGTAATTTTTGAGGACTCCAGAAAGTGATGTTTGATATAGACTTAAAAATTATATATATTTAAAGAATCATGATATATTCTTTGTTCAAACCATGAACTATGTCCCTGGTTTTTTTGTTTATTTTTTGCTGAGCAGATAGGCAATTGGTGTATATTGATGTATTAAAAATAGAACCAAAGCACCTAGAGTATCAATCAAATAATTTAGCAAGCGAAAAATAAACCAAAAATATACGAAGCCAAATATGATAGAATAAGTAAAACAAAGAGGTGATATATAAATTGACTTTTTAAATTTTAGTTCAGCCCTGAACCAGACTACCTGAAAACTATGAAGAGTTTGAGGCTTTTGTTTGGATGTCTTTCACTCTTTTTATATTGAGTTACTAAAATCTCAAATATTTTAATTTTGTAATACCAGATAGAAAAATTCTGTGTACTATACACAACTCTTCTACCAAAATCTTGGACTTACACTCTAAAGTCTTACAAATCAAGGTATTTACTAGCATATCTAAAGACAAACCAAGAGAGACAAGATAAGACTATTTGGTTTCTCCTCTTCTAATTTTTTTTTACAGGACCTCTAAAATAACACAATGGAGGAGAGATATAATAAGAGCATAAATACAGAGGCTGAAGATATTTCTAGGAGCACCTCTTAAATAATGTGTGTGTATTTGGCAAAATAACTATAGAAAGCATACAAGTGTTGGGAAATATTCTGGGAGTCAATGCGGACTTGAGATGTATTTCTCCATAGGTGCTGAAATTTAGTTGTGATATCAGTGTTCTGAAGATGCAACGTCTTATTTTTATCATTAAAATTTACAAAGTCCCTCTGATAGATACCAGGAAAGGAAACAGAAAAAGAGATAATAAGCAAACACATTTTTGTCACATGGCAAATGGCAGGAAAAAATGGCAGGAAATTCAGAGAAGATGCATGGCTGCTGATCCATTGTGGTTTGTGCTAACGCTGCTTTCATGAACTCATTAATACTATAAAGTGCAATTCTGTGAATTAGTGGAAATTTCAGCAAACAGCCATACATACTACCAAGCCTTCCAACTAAACTGGTCAACTATAAAAAGTTCCTTTGTTTAAAAAAAAAAAAAAAAAAAAAAAACCAACCCCGTAAAAAGTAGACAAGAAACTTCTAACTTCAATGTCATTTCAAAATCGCTTAAAAATTCAGTGCAATTTGTGCATCCTATGATCATTTTTCTAGTGTAATTGAATAGAAAGCAACTAGTGCAGGAGGGGGAAGAAAAAGCCTAGATTAAAAGAGACCTAGAGAAAGGATTTACAGCGTCTTCTACATACCATCATTGCCACTATCCTTGGAAAATGAAAGTAAACCAGTTTGTGGTAGGGAAGCAAGGTAAACACTGTTTCTTTATGTTGCACTTAAGGGAGCTTATATTTCGATGCAGCACTTAACCTCAAGATCCTTGGCTATTACTTGAGGTGCAATTTGTGTGAAATTATAATGTAGTCTGCCTTACAGACTGAGAACCTGAAATCCTCTTTTAATTGAATTACAAAAATCTCAAATGTTTTAATTTTGTAATATCAGATGGGAAAATCGACTTTCAGTTGGCTGTTTTTAATTGCCTAGCTCATTAGAAACAGTGGGGATTTTATATGGGCTGGAATAATGAAAATACTGTGAAAATAAGATGGTGCCAAGTGTCACCTTTTAAGTGTAATGTAATTCAATTTAGTTCTACTCTAAGTTACAGCAATTGGTATTTCAAATTTAAGTTAATATCAGCATATAAGGTTTACTATGGTATAATCAGCAACCATTTAATTTGATTATAATTAATTTTTAACTTAACATTTTCAAATGTATTCATCAGAAATATTCCATGGTACTGAGTTTAGTAAAATAAACTAAGTACTTGTGTTATATCTGAAGTTTCAAAAATTATAAAGAGTATCTCCTTCTGCAGGAAGTTTTAATGTTGAAATAACATTTTTTTTTTGATCGGAAGAATTTTCTTATTTCAGGTAAGTATGTATAGATGGGCATTTATATGCATAAGAGAAATCTACTGATTAAGAATAAAATGAAATATGTTAAAATTTATAATTCAGCTGATAGAGAATTCTTCAAAATGGAAGTATATAAATGTTAAAGAATTGGAAAAAAGGAACTTCTACTTATAAGCAGCTTTACATGTATTATAATTACTATGAAAATATAAATATTAAGTTAGGTAAGTCTTCCTATGTATAGGAAGTTGACATTTCGATTACATGATCTAATGCCTTCTAGCCTATTTTTGCTTATCTGCAAATAGACTTATCAGCTAGTCCAGAACGATATTTTGTCATTCAACTGAAATGTCAACACTTTGGAAAGACATATGTTAACAGCAAAGGAGCAATATAACCTATCACTATTTGTTCAATAAATAATGTTATAAAATGTATTTGAAAATTGTTAACATTTGTATAAGACGTAACAAAATTCATTTCTTTCACCAAATAACTTCTCTTCATGTATTCCATCAAAGAGCTAATGTTTATTGCAATGTAATATATGATGGTGTAAAATGTCTACACTTCCAAAAAGAGGGTACTTGAGTAAACTACAGTATATCTGACTAGGAAGATATTACTCAGCCAGTGAAAATGTAATAAGTAGAATACAAAAGTGTAAGTGTGGCATGACTATTAGTATTAAAAATTACTTTAAAAATATCAAAAATATTAAAAAATACTAACCTGGCCTCCTCTTCAATACTGGGTTTTTGGAACTGTACACTAGGTAAGTTCTGGGAACTGCGTAAGAGGCTACACATTCCCTCTCAGCAATTGAGACTAGGTTTTCTGCCCTAAGGTCTAGAATTGTTTTGTCCATACCTATCAAGAAGCATCTTAGTAGGCTGCCTATCTATTTCACATTTGGGAGCCCTATGATAAGCTATTCCTATAGGTCTCTGAAGGTCAATACAATTCAATTACCATTTCCAAAAAGCATGTCATATTATGGTAGTCCCACTCTGTCTAAACATCTACACTTGGCCTTTATCAACCTAGAATACTTCATTCATTTTAATATCAAGAAATCCAATTGTGTTGCAGTATTCCCAATTTCAGTTCAGGCCAACAAAGAACAAGCACATAGAACTCTTAGAAGATGCTTGTGCTCCACCGCCTCCTGTGCATTTCTTAATGTCTTTGCATAGGGAGTCTTCCTCTCACTAGTAGTTAGGGAGGTGAACAGGTTCAGAACAGATCCATTCCAACATTTGCACCTCCCTGAATCTCTACAGTATATCAAAGAGGTTGTGTATATGTTACCTCCAAAATCCATTCAATTATTGGTCTATCCTTTAATTAGCCAATTCAACAAACTATCACCATGACTTCCCAGGTATCAAGTCAGCACATTAAATATCAAATCCCAGATCATTGCCATCCATGACAATATATTTGCCTAGTCAATACTTACAGTATATCCTATTTGGCATAAAACTTTCATAAGTGGGCTGTATTATTCCTCTGACTTAGTTATGTTGGAATTTAACTTGTAGCCTGTATTGTGAGGGGCGTTGTGGGCGAGTCCAGGAGAGAACTGTGATTCCTCGGGCCCAGTCACTGAGAATCATTTATGCTGAGGAAAGCTGATAACCCTCAGAAGGGGTGAGAGATTGCTTCCAATACTAAGGAGTTGCAGAGGGATTTGGAAGTCAGTTTCTCATCAGTGCCCTTTCTTTAGCATGAGAGACTGCATAGGGCAGAAGATTTAATTAGTGGTTGAATTATGCTACCCTTAGTCAAGCCTTAATCTTGTTCTCAGTCATATCTGCCCTGAAGCTATATGATTTAAGAGACTCCTTCAAAGCTGCCATCAAGCCTCTCAAAGTTTACCTTATTTATGAATTGGGTATTCATTGCCTCAGTTTCTCCTTTAACCATTGTATTATTCGAAGACTTCAGAGTAATTAGCTGGAATCACATTCTTTAAAATCATTATTATTGCCACAGCCACTTAGTGTCTCCCAAGGCATTGCATTCCACCTACACTCCATCCCGTGCCAACACTAGTAGTAACTGAATAATTATGGTGTAACCACAAGTTGTAGATTGACGGTGTTCTATTTCCCACCAACATGCATTACATAGATATGTGAGCAACTCAGTCCCAGACTCTCATTTTTGTGCTTCTGTTTCACTGGGACCCTACATGCTACTAAATAGGACATAGATGGTGCATCCTGCCTGGAAAATGGAGGAGAGTTTACTAAAGGAACTCTTTACAATGATGCGGGTGGAGTTTTAAGAAAGTAACAAAGATTGGTATGACTACTCAGGAGTTACAGAAGGAGCTACTTATCACTCTTCGGCCTAAAGGGGCAAAGAAAGGGAATGGTTACTAGAACCTGAAGAGAAAGTTATATGAAAAAGCTGCCCCAAAGCACTGTGGCCTTCAATAAGAGGAAGCAGTCACTGTATTTTAGAGTTGTTTGAAGTAACTCTTTTATTTATACAATTACATCATTAACTTGATATAGTCTCAAGTTCATTTGTATCAGTTTGTTTTCAATTTGCTCTTTTTAAAATTTAATATTCTTTTTAATTATGTGAAATACTTAACTCTTTCAAATTTAAAGCTGAATAACAAAGTTAGTCGCAAAATTCTTAACTCAGTGCTTGTTCCTTTCACTGTTACCCTCCACTCTCCATATGTACTTACTTTCGGTTGATTTTCCTATTGTTTTAGTTTGAAAAGACAGACACATTTCCCCCTCCTTTTTTTGCCCTGAAGTGCACACTGTAAACTGTTTTGTACCTTGGTTTTCTCTGGCAGTTCCTTCAGATTGCTTTAATTTTCTAAATTAGATGGATTTCATGATCATCTTCTGAGAGTGAGGACGAGAGTATGGAATTGGGGTATTAAAAGACAAAACACTGAAATATCTGTCTAAGAGAGTAGAGGAGAGAATTCCTAGGTAGATGTAATATGACTGTGAGGTTGCATTAAATCTCATTTGAAGTTTGTGGACACGAATTTAAAATGACTCACACAGGTAAATTATTCCCTAGTTAGAGCTTTGGATTTGACTTGCTGTTAGGGCTGAGCTGAGGATAAATACAGTGTTGATTTTAACAAATCACTGGTTTTAAACTGGGTAAGAGGGAATTGCATCTAAGAGGGTGGGGAGGGATAGTGAAAAGATGGTAGGATCAGTAGATCTTAGATCTTGGCCAGACTGTGGACTTGATAGAGGGAGGAGGCTCAAAAGATAGATGGCATAGGAGAGAGGAATGTATGAAATTGAGATTACAGAGGGGTCACAATTATTGTTAATAAAGGTGTGTTCACTAATATAAATATAAAAGCAATGCTATTTACATTAAATGGAAAATAACCGTAAGTATAATATGAGTGAAATATCATTAAATTCTAATTAGTTTCTGTACCCTGCCAAAGGGAGTTTGAGATCTGCTTTCCCTTTATAAAAATAGATTTAAAATTTTAAAGAGACTTATTATCACCAAAGTGAGACTTTGTTCTTGCCTTAATAAGAAACTACTAGAAGATGATTGTAAATGGAGCAACTTTCTCACCATAATACATATGATTTTGTGCTATCTCTCCCTACCACTTAAACCTATCTGTTGTGCCAATGATAGATGTGCCACATTGAAAACCTGCCCTACCTTCAGATAAGGGACATACTAACTTGTGGCCAACTGCAAACTTCCTGCATATCTCACACACCCCTCCTTATTACCCTCAGACCCTCCACCAAAAGAAAATATTAAAGCATTTGCAAATCTAGTCACAACCAGGCTCTCAATCTGATGGTTTATGAACGAGCTTCAAGGAATAGATTAATACATAAAAATGACCAACATACCTCATGCATTTAGAAGATACATCATTATTGCCTATCCTTACATATAGAACACTGTCCTGGCAGTGGCTAATTGCCAACAATATCCTTCTTCATATTTTCTAAATTGAAATCTTGTAAGTGTGAAATGTTCTAATATTCACCAACACTCCAATTGACTGGCTTACTTGAACATGTTCAGTCAGCCCTAATATTGGAAATTTTCTACTTGCCCTAAGTGTTTTTGGCCATTTTGCTAGTAACCTGTTTCAATAAGGATTGAAAAAAGAATGTTTTTTGAAAACATTGAAAAAAGAATGTTTATAAGGAAAGGTAATGATGAATTTCCTCCTAGTTTTTTCCTTATTTGTATTTCATAAAAGAGTTCCACAGCCCAAGATTATGTAATAAACACTTTGTGAGTTTTTAAACCTATGAGAAGCTAATTTACCAAACAATCAAATTGGAAAATCTTAAACAATTGCTTTTCTATATTTTCATGTAAATACAAAAATGCATATATAGTCACACAGAATAAGACTTAGAGCTTCAATTTTTTGCCTGACTTCAGTGAAATTATAAAGTTCCGTATATGCCTGAGGGGAAAACATTATGTTACTTCTTTAACGACCTTTATAAGCTAGATAATATATACAGTAGGAAGGTTGATATATTTTTTTGAAGTGGCAAACCAGTCTCATCAAAATGCAAATCTGTGTCAAAAATATTTCTCTTACAGCAGAAGGGTCACTTTGGAAAATACAAATTGCATATGCTTCTGCAGAGTGATGCTGGGAGACTTCAAACTCACCAGGGGTTGTAGAAATCAAAATACCAAACTTTAGAGTCAGACCTTTGCATACCTTGAAGTGGTAAGAATGGCCAGCCAAATTTCTGCCATGCTAAAGCAACGTGGGATTGTATTTTTAATTTAGCAAATAATTTTTTTGTCTTTAACCTATCTTCTAGCATCCAGAGTCTATGAAAAAAATTTTCTTTTCAAATTGCGGACACAGAAAAAAAGGGAGAAATAGTCTTTATTAACTCACCCTTCTCTCTCCTTGCTTCTTTTATTTATTTTTTTAATTGTGAAATATTTTTTTAAGTATAGAAAAGTACACAGAACTTAAAAGCACAGCTCAGTGAATTGCCTTTCAGTGGAGCACCAGTGTAATTGCTACCTAGGAAAAGATAGACTGTTACCAGTAACACAGCCCCCGTTTCCCCCATCTGAGCCATATTCTCTATCCCCCAAACCCTCACTGAGATTTTCAGCTCTTTCATCCATGTTGCCTGCTTTTGAACAATTATCATACAGTGTGAATTTTTTCACTCAATATTTAGTTTGTGAAATCCATGCATGGTGTTATAATGAAATCTGTTCATATTCATGTCCGTATAATGTTCCACTGCATGAGTATTCCATACTTTATCCATTCAACTCTCAAAAACTGGTTAGGCTCTTTCCAGTTTGAGGCTATTATGGATAATGTTGCTATGTACATTCCTGTTCATGTCTCTGGTTACGTATATTTCTCTTTGGGTTGTGTACCTAAGGAGTGGAATTGCTGAGTCTTAAGATATGTGTACAGTAGTTTTTAGAGATGCTGCCAAATTGTTCGTCAAAGTGATTGAACCAATTTGGAATCCCATCAGCAGGGTACTAGGATTCTGGTAGCTCCATATTCTTGTGAACACTTGATAATTATATATTTGTTTATTTTAATCATTCTATTGGCTATGTAGTGGTATTTCATTTTTCTTTTAGTTTGGATATCCCTCATAACTAATGAGGTTGCCACCTTTTCACATATTTATTGGCTATTTGGTTATCTTTTATGAAAACTCTTGCCCGTTTTTCTAGTTATTGTCTGTTTTGTTATTATTGATATATAGAAATTAATATATATTGGTAAATTTTTTGTTAGATGTGACTATTGCAAATGTGTTCTATTATGGCTTGTCTTTCTACTCTCTTAATGGTGTCTTTTGAACTTCAAAGTATTACTGTAGTCAAATTTATTGATCTTTTCTCTTTTTTCTTCTCATTTTAAGTAACTTTATTGAGATATCATTTACATATAAAAATTGTATTAAGGTATACAACTTGATGTTTTAATATTTGTATGTTATTAAAAGATCACCAAAATCAAGCTAAATATATATCCATCACCTCTTCATAGTTACCATTGTGTATGCATGTGTTGAGAAGATTTAATTCGATCTATTATCCTAGCAAATATTAAGTATACAATACAGTATTGCTAACTGTCATCACCATGCTGTGCATTAGGTCTCTAGAAATTATCCATAGTCTGTAAAAGAAACTTTGTACCCTTCGACCAAGATTTCCTCATTCCCTGTGCCTCCCACCCCAGGCCCTGCCACCACCATTCTACTCTCTGCTTCAGTAAGTTTGACTATTTTAGATTCCACATATAAGTGAGATTGTGCAGGATTTCTCTTCCTGTGTCTGGCTTGTTTCACTCAGCACAATGTTCTCACAGTGCATCCATGCCACAAATGGCATGATTTTCTTCTTTTTTATGGCTGAATAATATTCATATATATACATATGTATATATATTTATTCTACTGTGGCTTGTCTTTGAATATAAATCACATTTTCTTTATCCTTTCATCTACTGGTGGACATTTAGGCTGTTTCCCTATCTTGGTAGTCGTGAGTAATGCTGCAGTGAACATGGGGCTACAGATATTTCTTTGAGATGCGGATTTCATTTCCTTCAAATATGTACTCGGAAGTGGAATTGCTAGATCATATGGTAGTTCTATTTTAATTTTTTTGAGGAAACTCCATACTGTTTTGCATAATGATTGTACAAATTTACATTCCCACCAATAGCATACAAGAGTTTTCTTTTCTCCATATCCTTGCCAAAGCATATTCTCTCTCTCTCTCTTTTTTTTTATAATAGCCATCCTATTATCAGGTGTGAGGCAACATATCATTGTAGTTTTGATTTGCATTTCTTTGTTGATTAGTGATGTCCAGCACATTTTCACATACCTGATGACTGTTTGTATGTCTTCTTTTCAAAGTGCCAGCTTTTGATTCTGATGATTTTTCTCTATTGTTCTTCATTTTCCTTTTCACTGAATTTGCTCTACTCTTTATTACTTCCCTTATTCTGTTTATGATGGGTTCAATTTGCTCTTCTTTCTAGTTTTTAAAAGTTGAAGCCAAAATAATATATTTCCAACATTCTTTTGTTCAAATATAAGCATTGACAGTATTTTTTTTTCTTTAGTATTTTTAAAAAGTTGTTTTGCTATCTCTTGGCTTGCATCATTTCTCAGGAAAAATCTGCAGTAATTTTTATATTTGTTTCTCTGTACTTAAAAATGTGTTTTTCCCCTCTGGGCACTTTTAATATCATTTTTAACACAAATTGTTTTAAACAGTTTGATCATGAAGTTCCCTCTTGTAGTTTTCTTCATGTATGTTGTGTTTAGGATTTCTGTAAGTTTGTGATTTGCAACAAATTTGGAGAAATTTAGGCCATTATTTTCAAAGTTTTGTTCTGTTCTTCTCACTCTAATCACCTTAAGAGAGTCTAATTATGCATCAATTCTGTCTCCTACATGTGTCTACCAACTCACTGATTCTCTGTTTATATTTATTTTTCAGTTCTTTTTTCTCTCAGGGCCTCACCTGAGATAGTTTTTATTATTATATTTTCATATTCACTAATCTTCCCTTCTGCTGTGTCTAAAAGCCATTGGACTTACCCAGTATATATTTCAGGCAGTTCTAGTTTTCAGCCATAGAAATTCAATCAGGTATATTTTATGCATTATGTATTTCTACTTAATATGCTCCATACTTGTCTTTTTATACTTATGTAATGCATAAGTTTTTTGATGTTCTTATCTACCAATTCTATAATCTGTTATTTCCGAGTCTTTTTCTATTGATTATCATTTTCTGCTCATTATGTTTTATTTTCCAATTATTTGCATGCCTGTTTATTATTATTATCATTACTATTATTATTATATAAATTTTGGGTGTACAGCATTATAATTTGACATCTCAATACACTACAAAGTGATCCCCTCTACAAATCAAGTTAACATACATTACTATACAGTTGACTCCTTTAACCCATTTTGGTCACTCCCCAACCGAACCACTGGTAACACTAATGTGTTCTGTATCTCTGACTCTGGGTTTTTTTTTCTTTGCTGTTGTTTATATTGTTTGTATTCATTTTCATTGCTTTTTTAGATTCCATATGTGAGTGAAATCATATGGTATTTGTCTTTTCTTGTCTGACTTATTTCACTTAAAATAATACCCTAAAGGTCTATTCATGTTGTTGAAAATGGCAGGCTCTTGTTCTTTTTATTATGGCTGAGTAGTATGCCATTGTATATGTATGCCACATCTTCTTTATCCATTCGTCTATCAGCGCACAGTTAGGGTGCTTCCATATCTTGGCTATTGTAAATAATGCTGTAATGAACATAGGGTGCATATTTTTTTCAAATTATTATTTTCATGTTCTTTAGATAAATGGTCAGACATGGAAAGATTGGGTCGTCTGATAGTTCTGTTCTTAATTTTTTGAGGAATCTCCAGACCATTTTCCATAGTGGCTGCATCAATCTACAGTCCCACCAGCAGTGTATGAGGGTGTCCTTTTCACCACACCCTCTCCAACACCTGCTATTTCTTCTCATTTTGGTAATAGCCATTCTAACTGGTGTGAGGTAATACCTCATTGTGGTTTTGAATGCTATTTTGCTAATAATTAGTGATGCTGAACATATTTTCATGTGCCTGTTGGCTATCTGTATGTTTTCTTTGGAAAAATATCTGTTCAGATCCTCTACCCATTTTGTAAACATGTTGTTTGGTTTTTTGTTGTTAAGTTGTGCATACTTTATATATTTTGGATACTAATCCCTTATCAGATACATGATGTATAAATATCTTCTTGCATTCAGTAGGTTGCCTCTTCATTTCGATAATGGTTTCCTTCACTGTGAAGAAGCTTTTTAGTTTGATGTGGGCCCATTTTTTAATTTGTGCTTTTGTCTCCCTTGGCTTTGGAGTCAGAGCCACAAAAACATCACTAAACTAATGTCAGTGGCTATCACTTATGTTTTCTTCTAGGAATTTTATGGCTTCAGGTCTTACATTTAAGTATTTAGTCCATTTTGAGTTAATTTTTGTGTATGCTGTAACATGGTGCTCTAGTTTCATTCTCTTTTGCATGTGGGTGTCCAGTTTTCCCAACATCGTTATTGAAGAGACTGTCCTTTCTCCGTTGTGTATTCTTTGCTCCTTTGTTGTAAATTGTGGGTATATGTTAGGGTTTATTTTTGGGCTCTCAATTTCATTCCACTGTTCTGTGTGCCTGCTTTTGTGCTAGCTACATTCTGTATTGATCACTATAGCTTTGTAGTGTGCTTTGAAATCAGGGAGCATGATACCTCCAGCTTTATTCTTTTTTGTCAAGATTGTTATGGCTGTTTTGAGATCTTCAGTGGTTTAATACGAATTTTCAAATTGTTTGCTCTAGTTCTGTGAAAAATGCTAATGGAATTTTGATAAGAATTACATTGAATCTGTAGATTGCTTTGGGTAATATGGACATTTTTACAATATTAATTCTTCCAATCCATAAGCATGGAATATTTTTCCATTTATTTGTGTTTTCTTCAGTTTATTTCATCAGTGTCTTACACTTTTCAGTGTATACGACTTTTACCTCATTGGTTAAATTTATTCCTAAGTTTTTATTCTTTTTGATGCAATTGTAAATAATATTGCTTACTTAATTTCTCTTTCTGATAGTTTGTTATTAGTGTATAGAAATGCCACAGATTTTTTTCTTTGTTTTTTTCTCCTTTTTTTTTCCCCATTCTTTCAAAGAAATGTGACAGATTTCTTTATACTGATTTTGTATCCTGTGACTTTACAGAATTCATTTATTAGTTCTAAACAGTTTTACATTGCAGTCTTTAGGTTTTCTATATAAGTCATATCATCTGCAGATAATGACACTTTTACTTGCTCTTTTCCAATTTGGATGCCTTTTATTTCTTTTCCTTGCCTAATTTCTCTGGCTAGGACTTCTACTACTACATTGAATAAGTGTCGTGAGAGTGGGCATCCTTGTCTCGTTCCTGATCTTGGAAGGATAGATTTCAGTTTTTCATCTTTGAATAGAATGTTAGCTGTGTTATTCTCACATAATGGCTTTTTATTATATTAAGGAACATCCTTTCTATACCCCCTTAATTGAGAGTTTTTATCAAAAGTGAGTGTTGAATCTTGTCAAATGCTTTTTCTGCATCTGTTGAGATGGTCACATGGTTTTTATTTTTATTTTTATTTTTGTTAACATGATGTATCACATTTACTGATTTTGGGTGTTAAGCCATCCTGTGTCCCTGGAATAAATCCCACTTGATCATGATATATGATCCTTTTGATATGCTGTTGAATCAGTTTGCTAATATTTTGATGAGGATTTTGTGTCTTGTGTTCATCAGAGATATTGGCCTGTGATTTTGTGTTTTTTGTTTTGTCTTTTTCTGGTTTGGTATCAGGGTGATGTTGGCCTTGTAAAATTAGTAAGGAAGTGTTCCCTTCTCTTCACAGTTTTGGAAGAGTTTGAAAAGGATAGGTATTAAGTCTTTAACCATTTTGTGGAATTTGCCAGTGAGAACCTATGGTCCTGAGCTTTTGTTTGTTAGAAGATTTTTTAGTACTGTTTTAACCCCTTTATTAGTAATCTGTCTATTCAGATTATCTATTTCTTCATGATTAAGTCTTTGAAGATTGAATTTTTCTCAGAAATTATCTATTTCTTTTACATTGTCGAATTTGTTTGGCATGTCTCTTATGATCCTCTTTATTTCTATGAAATCAGTTGTAAGTTTCCTTTCATTTTTTATTTTATTTATTTGAGCCCTCTCTCTTTTTTTCTTTGTTAGTATAACTAAAGGTTTGTCAATTTTGTGTATCTTTTCAAAGAAGCAGCTCTTAGTTTCATTGATCTTTTCTATACTTTTCAGTATCTTACTTATTTCTACTTTAAGCATTTTTATTTCCTTCCTTCTACTAGTTTTGGGCTTCATTTGTTCTTCTTACAGTTCTTTTAAGTATAAAGTTAGATTCTTTATTTGGGATTTTTCTTGTTTCTTGAGGTAAGCCTGTATTTCTATGAATTTCCCTCTTTAGAATTGCTTTTGCTGCATCCTGCAGATTTTGGTATGTCATATTTGTTTCTATTTCTCTCTAGGTATGTTTTGATGTCTCCTTTGATATCTTCAATGACCAGTAGTTGTTCACTAGCAGGTTATTTACTCTCCATGTTTTTTTGGCTTTTCCCTCTTTTTTCTTGTGATTGATTTCTAGTTTCATACCACTGTGATTGGAGATGCCTGATATGATTTCAGTCTTCTTGAATTTATTGAGACTTGTTTTGTAACCCAACATGTGATCTATACTGGAGAATGTTTTATGTGAACTTGAAAAGAGTGTGTATTCTGATACTCTTGGATCGAATGTTCTATATGTGTCTGTTAAGTTCATCTGATCCAATTCGTCATTTAAGTCTGATATTTTCTTATTGATTGTATTATCTATCCATTGATGTAAGTAAGATGTTAAAAGTCCTCCTTCTACTACTGTACTGCTTTCATTTTCTCCCTTTAAATCCATTAATATTTGCTTTATATATCTTGGTGCTTCTAAATTGAGTGCATTTATAAATGTTTTATCTTCTTGTTGGATTGACCCCTTTATCATTATGAAATGCCCTTGTCTTTTATCACAGTCTTTGTTTTAACTCTGTTTTGTCTGATATGAGTATAACTACTCCAGCTTTCTTTTCATTTGCTTTTACAGTGGAATATATTTTCTGTCCCCTTACTTTCAGTCTGTGCATGTCCTTACTTCTAAAGTGAGTCTCTTGTATGCAGCAAATAGATGGGTCCTGTTTTTTATCCATTGAGCAACTCGTAAGTCTTTTCTTTGGTGAATTTAGTCCCTTTGCATTTAAAGTAATTATTGATAGGTATGTACTTATTGCCAATTAATTAATTGTTTTCTGGCTGTTTTAGTAGTTTCTTTATCTTCTTTTTCTCTCTTCTCGAGTTTTCATGGGGTTGTTTGTTTGTTTGTTTGTTTGTTTTAGTGTTGTATTAGATTCCTTTCTCATTTTCTTTTGTGTATTTACTATAAGTTTTCTTCTTGTGGTTACTGTGAGGTTCAGACATAACATCCTATGTAAACAACAGTCTTTTTTTAAGTTGGTCACAACATAAATTTGAATACATTCCAAAGCATTGTCATTTTACTCCCCTTCCACCAGTTTTATACTTTTGATGATATTTTACATCTTTTTATTTTATGTACCTTTAATTATTGTAATTTTAGTTAATTTTACTACTTTTATTTTTCAATCTTCATTCTTGCTTTACAAATGGTTGATCCACTACCTTTATTATATATTTATCCTTTCCAGTGAAATTTTTACTTTTGTATTTTTTTTTATTATTAATTAATGCCATTTCTTTTCAACTTAAAGCCCCTTTAACATTTCTTGTAGGGTTAGTTTAGTGGAAATTAACTCCTTTAGCTTTTGCATATCTGGGAAACTCTTAATCTCTCCTTCAATTCTGAATGATAACTTGCTGGGTAGAGAAAGCTTGGGTGTAAATTTATTCCTTTCAGCAATTTGAATATGTCATGCCACACCCTTCTGGCCTGAAGTTTTTGTTGAAAAAAATCTGCTGATAGCCTTATGGAGTTTCCCTTATATGTAATATTGTTTGTTTGGTTCTGTTTCCCCCCCCCCCTCTTCTTGCTGCTTTTAGAATTCTCTCTTTATCCTTAACTTTCAGCATTTTAATATATGACTTGGTGTGTGTGTCTTTGGGTTCATCTCTGGGCTTCCTGAACCTAGATGTCTGTTTCCTTCCCCAGATCAAGGAAGTTCAGCCACTATTTCTTGAAATAATTTTCCTGGGCTTTTCTCTCTCTCTTCTCTCTTCTCCTCTGGGACCTCTGTAATACAGATGTCATTCTGCTTGATGTTGCCCCAAAAGTCACACTTCACCTTTTTTAAAAAAAAAAATGTGTGTGTGTGTGTGTGTTTTTAATTTCCTGCTCTGTCTGAGTGATTTCCATTACTTTTTCTTCCAGGTCTTGATTCATTTTTATATCTCGTCCAGTCTGCTATTGAACCCTTCAAGTGTAGTTTTTATTTCAGTTACAACTTCTGTTTGGTAGTTTCTTACATTTTCCATCTTTTTGCTGAAGTTCTCACTGTGTTCATCAGTTCACTCAAATTCAAGGAGGATCTTTATTACCATTGCTTTGAACTCTTTATCAGGTAGATTGTTTATCTCCATTTTATTTATTTCATTTTTCTATCTCCTCATTTTTACTAATTCTCTGTTTCTGTACATCAGATAAATCAGCTACCTCTTCCAGTCTTGAAGGAGTGGCCTTATGTAGGAGATGTCCTATGTGGCTCAGAGGCACAATCCTGCCTGGCTACTGGATCTAGATGCTCAAGGAGGGTCCCCTGTTTGGGCTCTGTGCATCCTCATGTTGTTGTGGGGCCACAGCTGTTGCTGTGGTGCACTAGTGGGTATGCGGCTCGTCCATGGCCTGGCTGCCAAGCGCTGGTGGGAGGGGCCGGCCCTGGCCTAGCTCAATTTTTTTGTTTTGTGCTAATGCATTTTGTGCTCTGTTCAAAAAATCTTTTGCTACCGAGTCTCATGGATATGTTGGATATATTCTCTTATATTATTTTCTAGAAGTTTTATTGTTTATATTTTACATTTACATCTATAAGCCACTTGATATTATTTGTGTACATTGTAGTTAGGAGACAAGTTTCATTATTTTTCACATATATATCCAAATTCACCTAGTAGTACTTGCTGAAAAGACCTCAATGTCTGAACAGTACTAGAGTACCAACTGGGCATAAATCAAGTGTCTATGTACATGTGGATAATTTTCATTGATTTGGTCTATACTTGTACAAATACAACACTGTCTTAATTACTATATGAAGCTGCAGTCAGCTAGAAACAGTCTTCTTCTTGAACATTGTCTTGACTACTTTTGTTCTTTTGCAATTTTATATAAATTTTACATTTAGTTTTTCACACACACATACTGTCTTTCTGTTTCTCTCTTTCTCTGACATACACACACACACACACACACACACACGCACAGGAAGAACCTGGGGTTTCAGTTGACAATTTATTGACTGTAGATCAATTTGAGAAAAATTTGTATCTTTATAACATTGAGTCTTTGATTAATAAACATGATATACCTGTCCATTTATTTAATCTGCATTTATTTCACTCAAAAAAGTTTTACAGATTTTCATGTAGAGATCTTCCACAACTTTATTTCTGGATATTTGATATTTTTAATGCTATTGCAAATGACATGTGTACTTTTTAATTCCATGTTTTAAGTGTCTGTTACTGACTGATATATGCATATCTGATTATTTTAGAACATTGACTTTGTACCACAGTGATAACTAACATATTAATTTTAGTAATTTATCCCATATTCTCTTGGGTTTTCTACATACATATTCTTATCATCTCTAATCCATAAGTTTTATTTCATTCTTTCCAATTCTTAAGTAATTTTTCTTTCTTTTTATTTATTTTTTGACTTGTTGCACTACACTGTTTAGTACTTTCAATTAAAAATTGAACAGAAGCAGTAACAACTTGCAGCCATTAAAAATGTTTATTCTGTTAATAAGTATGACATTTGCTGTAGGCTTCCTGAAAATATTCTTTGTGAGGCTAAGAAAGGTTTTTTATTTCTAGTTTGTTGAAGTATTTCTAGGTTTTCAGTTTTCCTAAATGACTGGATGTTGAATTTTAGCTGTGCCTTTTCTACTTCCACCAAGATGATTATACAGTTTTTCTCCTTTATAGTACTAATGTAATGAATTTTACTGATTGATTTTTAAATGCCAAACCAACCTTTGCTTTCACTTAATAAACTCAACATGCTTATTTATTTCTTTATTGTAATTTTCAGTTTACTAATTTATTTAAGTCTTTATTAAAACTCTACAATCACATGAAAGATTGGCCTGTAATTTTCCTTTCTTGGAATGACCTTTTCAGATTTTGTTACCAAAATTGTGCCTTCTTTATAAAATGTATAGAATAGTGCCTCGCTTTCTTCTAATTTCAGAAAGAGTTTGTGTAAAATTAGAGTTAATTATTTCTAAAATATTCAATAGATTTTTCCAGGAAGGCCACTGGCCTTAAATATTTTTTGTGGGTAAGTTTTAATTGTGGATGCAAGGTCTTTAATAGTAAAAAGATCATTAAAATTTTCTATTTATTTTGAAGGTAATTTTTCTAAGAATTTATCCATATCATCTCAGTTTTCAAATTAACTGGCATAGAACTGTACATAAGATCCTCCTCTTTTTATCTTTCCAATGTCTGTAACATCTGTAACAATGTACCCTTTTTATTTCTGTTACTGTATTTTTTTGTGCCTTTACTTACTTTCTTGATCCATTGCAACAGCTTTTCGTAGATCTCTTCAAAGGACCAAACTTCTGTTGGATCAGCCTTCTCTGTTGTATTTTTTGTCTATTTTACTAATTTTTGTTCTTTATTTATTATGTCCTTCCTTTGTTTTTTGGGTTTAACGTGCTGCTTTTTTTAAACTTCTTGAAACTGATGAGTAGCTCATTGATTTCCAGACTCCTTTTCTCATGTAAGTTATGAATTTCCCTTTAAATACATATTTAGCTGTATCCCATCGGCCATCAAAACCTGTGGAGTTTTGGTATGGAGTATTTTATTGTCATTAAATTCAAAATATTTTTATTTCTCTTGTGATTTTTCTTCAACCCATGGCTTAATGGAATTGTAATTATTGATTTCCAAGCATCTGAGAATTTTCTGGTTTTCTTTGTCCCACCCCTATTTGGCAAGCCCTGAGACCTAATTTTTATAGCCATTTAATTTTGAAGGCTTTCAAAAACATTGCTCAGCATTGCAGTTTCTTACCTTCCTATTGTTAAATTGGCATTTATCCCTCAGAGAAAAGCAGTCCTAAATACCAAGTCACATTTCTAGATTATCTTCTTCTCCAAGATCTTGATCTTCAAAATTTTTTACTGCTTCTTGGCTCTCAAATACATTATATGTTCGATTTTTCTAGTAGTGGGAGGATTGTTCTGAATTCCAGAATTAGAAGTCAAGACTCCCATTACTTTTAGTATTTGGTTTTTAAGTGCAGGTCTTGAACAAAATGTCATTTTATTTAGATTTCACAAGAATATTTGAATTGCTTGAGTTTCAGTTTTTCTGTCACAGATAAAGAAAGCTCAACAAGCATTCATTCATGTGGGTGATAACAACCCTAATCAAGGTTAAAGACTTCATGGACGGACACAAACCTTCAGTTAGCCTTTCAGTTATGAATTTATTGTCCTACTGTTGTTATATTTATGAACATCTTGCAGTATTTAGTTATCATCTTGTTCATATTTTATTATTATTTTTTAATTAGTCATTTGTCTTGGAAGTCCCCATTTGGTTTAAAAATAAATATTTTCTTTTGCTTTCATCTTTTAAAAGCTGAGTGAATATTTCCTTCTCTTTGAAGAAGTATCTAAAATGCATTATAACTGCTTTTGGAAAATGTGTTCCAGAGATCAGAGGTTAGCCTTTTTTGAGTATATTACATCAGGAAAATAGCTCAGGCCATACCCAAAGGGCATGTTTGCACTATACTGAAAATTTAGAGATATTATACAGTGAGAATTTGTGGCTGACATAAAAATCTGCCCTATGTGATAATTAATTGAATCCTATTAAGCCATTCACATATTGATGTACCTAGGCGAATGTAGTATTATATCTCTTTATTTCTACTCTTAGTATAAACCTAATTTATTTTAGAAGGATTGTTAACGTCATATAAAACATATATTCATTTAACAAATATTTACTCACCTAATATGAGGCAGGAACTGTTCCTATACTAGAAACTATACTATAAGGAAGAGGAAAAAAACAAAAATACATAAAATATATGATAAATTATGATTTAATAAAAAGAAGGTGACTGAAAGAATGGGGTTGTGGGACATTACTTTAGATAGAATGGTGATAAGATGTTTGTGAAGTATCTGAAGAGAAGCTTAAATAAATTATAGGGAAAATCATTTTTAAATGAAAGAAGAGAATTCCAGACCTAAAAATTGCAAGTGCAAAGGCCCTAAGACAGAAATCAACATAGCTTCATATAAAAAATTGTGAGAAGGCCATTGAGAGAGTAAAAAAAGATAAGTCAGGAAGTAAATCTGAGATCAGTTCATGTAAGACCTGGTAGGTCTTGGTAGAGATTTTCTTCCTTTCTGCGAGTCTCAGTAATCTGAGTTTTGATCAGGGGAGTATCATGATTTCATTTTCATTTTTAAAGAGCACCACGGTGGTAGACACAGGAGTGGTAGTGCCTAGAATGTAAGCAAGCAAAGCACTGAAGCAGTTCAGGAGTACGACGAAGCTGTGACCGCACTGGAAGTGTTAGCCGATGGAGACCTGAATCGGAAAGGCCACCAGATGTGTGAGCGTCCCCCCTAAACGTGTGGGTCCTTTCCTGCCAATTGAGAAAGAATTGATACAGAGAGATAAAGTGAAAAAGAGAAGAAGAAAAATAAAAAAGAGCTTCTTTTTTTCTCAGAGAGAGAAGGGAAAAAAAAGAAAACACTCGAGAGGGCAGCCAATAGCCAGGTAGCTGGTGGAGACAGCTCCAGACTCCAGTCTGTCCACAGGGTCTTTTATTGGAAGCCCCTGCCATCGTTATCTTTATTCCAGTGGTGCCAGTCATCTTTTTTTAAGGCTCTTTCCTCTCCTGGAGTTCAGCCCTTAAACAGAAACTTCTGTGAATAAAAAGGGAACAAAGAAGGAGATACTGGGGTGTCCTTGGGACTGATGTAGCAGTCGTGGAACATAAAATGTCTTGCTGCATGGCTGCGTCCTTGCAACCAAGGTGCCAGCTGTGGGATAAAAGAAACAACTTGTTTTTTAACAGCCTGCCACTTTTTCCCCTTGTTGTTAACCAGCCAGGGTCAGTAAGCCTGCCTCCTCACCTCTCTCAGAAGTGATGAGATGAGGTAGGACTTGGTATGTAGTTTGAAGGTAAAGGTGACAGGACTTGCTACAAGAGGATGTAGGAAAATTTCTAAGTATTTGGTCTGAGAAATAGAGTGAAGAGGGGGTGCTATTCCCTGAAATAGTGCGGACTGAGGTGTTAATTCAGGAGTGAAAATAAAATGTTCTGGCTCAGGTATGATAAGTATCAGATGCTCATTAGATTCCAAGTGGAAATTATGTAGGCATTTATCTATAGCTCTGGAGAGTGAGAGCTTGAAATATAAATCTGAGAGTTATCAAAGTACAGTATAGATGATATTCAGCGTCAGGGGACTTGAGATTAGCTGGCGGGGGCGATGTGAACAGAGAACAGAAGCAATCTGAAGAATGAGCCCAAGGGCATACCAACATTTAGAAGATGAAGAAGAAGATTCCACAAGACTGTAGAAAAGTGGCTAGTCAGTTAGGAGTAGAACAAAACAAATGTGATGGTACTGAAACCAACAGTGGTATGTGTGTTCCCAAGATTAATAATAACCTCTGATTCTAGGGAATTTAACAAAAAATAATCTTTCAATATTACTCACTAAACTAGTATTAATAGTATTAATATAGCCTAACTAGTGAATAATCAAACTCTTGGATATAAAGTGTACACCTGTAGTTATAATAAGAGGATAATTAATTCTAGGGTTGAAAAAAAAGGTGGAATAAATACCATTCAAACATGTTATACTAAATACTTATCATGCTGCTTTTTGACTTGGGTCTCATATAGTCTCATAAATGGAATCAAATATGAAGTGATGAACATAAACAAAATACAGAGATCCATGCTGCTGTTATGTATAAAGACTTATCACTACTTAGAAGTTAACTTGGTACTGAATGTGTATGACCTCAGACTTTCAATGAATATTTGCTGATGTTCTGTTATTCTCTTTGCTTCTCTCCACAGGTGGGGAAGTCCCATACACAACTCTGGCTACCCGAATGATGATGGGGGCTTGGTGGCTGTTTGCTTTGATTGTCATCTCCTCTTATACAGCAAACCTTGCTGCTTTCCTCACTATCACCCGCATTGAAAGCTCCATCCAGTAAGTAGACAAAGATTCTAGTTGACATGAGAAATGGCAGGAGTGGCCAAAGCTATTTAAAGAAGTATACGATGTCTGATAATAAATTTTCAACTTCCTTTTAAGCAAAGGCTTGATTTTGTGATATGTAGATAATACAACATAGTCCAACTCCTGAGAAAATGGTATTGGTTGAGCATTATTTTTTAATAAAATAAAATTCTGGGTATAATTTGAATATTGCTTACCACATTTTCTTGGAAGCATAACACATTCAGAATTTTAACTTCCATAAAATATGATTCTGTCTGGGCAAATTATGATAAAGGACAGAGAAAGGATTCATTATCAAAATATATTTATTTCAACTTTGACACCATCAGTCTTTGCTTTGAGTCTGTCCCATTATGCACTGAGTAAATAGGTGGAGAGCCATTGGATTATGACAGACGGATGATAGGTAGGGAGACAGAGAGAGAGACAGTAACTATCAAGACATGAAACTACACTGTCTCCTTGCATTATAGCTAATGTGCTCATTATTGCGGCTGTTTCTCCAGCGCAGTGGTAGTAAATTGTCATTAGCTATGGTGTACCTTAAATCCTAAATGCTGTTTAAGTCAGTATTCCATTTCACAAATAACTTTCCCATGAGCCCTGAGAACCCAGAGGCCTTTGACTTACCCTGGCAAGTTTGGCTTATGTGGTTTCAGGCCATAAGGTCAGCACCACAATACAACTTCTGCCTTACTAAAACACAATGTTCTCTATATTGGTTTCAGAAAATTCTTTCTGAAAATGTTTTCTTCATCCAAAAACAAGGTAGTGTGAATTTTCCTAAAGTTAAAAAACATTCATTTCTCAACAAAACTGACAGCTCAAAATTATAATAATTAGATTTGTCAAGAAATTTATTTGGGATTTTATTTGTCCTTAAGAGAAAAGATGAGTTGCTCTCGCCTTTAAAAAAGTATGTCAATGAATTCCATTAGTAGTTACAAAATTATTACAGCACAATACTAAAAATTCAAGAATTAATGATCTACAAAGAAATAGGTAATTTTTCTTCAATTGCTTGTAGTATATAAATTGCAATCCCAAAATTCATCTAATAATAGTAACAGTCAGTTATTTCATCCATTTGCTAAAATGATGTTTCCAACGTCTCTCATCAGATCATACCCTTCAAGTTGTTTTCCCAATTATTTCTTTGGCACAGAACCTTCAGGCCCTCTCAACTTACTACCCTTTGAGCCAGTTCTGTGTGCCATAAGTGATCTAGAGTGAAGCTCATGGAAGATTTAAACTGATGACCCCATCAGAATCCTATTCTAAGCAACAAAGAAAATAATTACAAAATTCCAAGAAATCAATGAATTAGTAAAATTATGAAGTTAATAATTAACGTTTATTGAGCATTCACAAGATGCCAGACTTTGTGCTAAATGTTTGACATGCACTGACTCATTTAAAACTTACAACCATCTTTTGAAATACGTACCAGGTATTAATAACCCATTTTAGAACTGAAGTTGAAAAGATAAGTAACTTGCAAATCATGCAGCTATTAAGTAATTTATTAAAGACCAGACCTTAAATCTGTCTCATTCCTGAACCTAGATTCTAACTATACCATACTAAGTCCTCATTCCACACCCTTGTACATTTGTATGGCCAGTTGTTTTAGGGAACATTATAAATGATGTGTCATAGACTTACTCTAAGCATAGTGATGTAAAAGAATGACAGTCTTCAAATCCTCAGTTTGTTTGAGGAAATAAAATATCAAAAGTTAGGAGATTTTTTTGTGTTGGACCAATTCTGTAGGCATAAATCCCAAGATCAGCCAATTACATCTATAATTGATACCTGCCATTCAAAGTAAGATTGCTCAGCATATCCAGTCAATAGTAATCACATTAAGAAAAAGTCTTAAAAATTTTAAACAGAACATTTTATTTCACTAATATACCTGTCAGCAATTATGTTTAACTTATATTTTGAGTGTACTTAAACTAAAAACCTATGTAACTCAGATCTGACTTTGAAACACTTTTAAATAAGTAAATGAAAAATATAAATAAAATGATTGACTTTATACAGCATATGACAATAACAATCATAATAATACAAATTACAGATACATTCACTGAGAATTTATTATCAACTTATTAAGCTAATTTATTGAGTTTAATGCTCAAGATCACACAATCAATAGTGTCAGAGCTGGAAATCTAACCCACATCAGTCCGATACCAATCCATGACCTTACGTACTGGTTTTTCCTTATGTTGTAATTTGTCTCTTGGTGGTTCTTACAATTTGTTTGCTTGATCCACTGCTTCACTGAGGTTGCAGACCTCATGATGTGTGTATATCGGAGCTATGTAGTCATTTCTAACTTTGCCAGCATTAATTTGTGTTTAGACTTTCATGCAGTAGCAGTGGGAACAAAAGCCTCTATCAAATTTTTACATCCATAGATTTTTTTAAAGTAAAATCTAATGGAAAAAGATAATAATTGCACATGATGTTTCCCTCAAGTGTAGTTCCACAATCCAAAATAACTAAGCATTCATTTTTTAAAAAAAATTATTTCTTTCTAATGCCAACTGACATTATGAAAAGTCAATAGTGGGTATAATAAATCTCCCCTTCATTCTAATCTTATCACTAGACTGATTATGAAAGGGGAAAATCAGAGCCAAATAAGTTTTTTTAAAAACCTGATTCTCTCCCCAAACTTAAAGATATCTTCTAATTTCATGCCTCAGCTGTGTTGGTAAACGTAATTGCAATGTTTCTTGGAAACATTCAAAGTTCCATTTGGAAATAATGTCAAACTTTCCAAGTCTAAATTTTCTTAGAAAAAACAAAAACTTTTTTCCACAGTATCATTCAATATCATGCTTCGTAATTGTTTATATTCACAAGGTTTGCTCATGATTAAATAAAGCAACACTCATCTGTGTACCTTTTCCCAGCCCAATTTTGCCGTGCCATTAGCAAACATATACCAATCACATCTTTATCTCTAAAACTCAAGTCACTTCTCCACACCAGGAAGGGCCGAGGTGGTTAGAGGTATGTCAGTGAAAGAGAGAGATTGGAAAGCAGCTACTTTTAAACAAGTGGTTAACAGAAACTCATAGTTTGGTAGGAGAAATCCAATAGATTTATTCTTCGAAAGTTGAATATATTTTATAAAATTTACCCCTTTTTCAAAATTAGATATTTATTGGCATCTAACCTTCTGGTGGCACTTGCCTTTAATAAAAGTTTTGAAAGTGAAATTTCCCTGGAGAAGATAACTCAAAATTTTAATTTCATATCCCTTCAGTGATGGGGCAGCCCAACATAACCATGTTCTGCAGCTTGGTATGATGTGATGTGGCAGGTTGCGACACACTCTTGATATATACAGTTCAGTTTCTAAAAAGGAAAGTATGTGTAATTTCTATAAGATTCTAATGACATCTGGGCTTTTTCATTGTCACTGAACAGTAACAACACATAGCTAAATTGTTTTCAAATACTTAGAAAATGGAATGTACTCTTCCCTGTTGGCAACCAAGTTAAAAGTGGCTATGGTGAAATGGAGCATGTGAAGCTTTGAAGGTATTTTCAGAATAAATATTGGATAATAGCATCATCAACATGAACTGTATTAGTCTTTATTGTGATGCAATTTTCAAAACCATACTTATTTCACATATAAAAGTGAAAAGAGCTGGGGGAAAACCATAGTTGTATGGTTATAGTCATTAATAACTTTACAGTCAGATTGGTCTGTGATCCAGTCAACTTGAGGTCTTTCATGTTCTAGGGCAATAAGTAAACTTGGGTCTATTCAAAGAGATCCCAACATCCTTCCATATTTTTATGTTTAATGCATTTATTCTTCATAAGGGTTGAGGTTGGGCTAAACAAAATACTGAGTTAATGCAGCCACTGAAGCAAACTAATTTTGGATTTCTTCCCAAGCATATGCAAAAAGAGCTTCATAAATATTCTATTCACTGGAGGAGACCACATTTTCCCCTCCCATACCAGTAACAAGATTTTTGCATTCATATTTGTCTACATTTGGGAAAGGAAAAAAAAATACTGAGCTGTTGTTTTTCTCAGTTCTACACAGTGAGGATCACTGGGCTTAGAACTCTACGTCTGTCTCCCAGTCTGGGGAAAGAGAGAATGGTAGCAACTGACAGGTGTTCTCTAATGAAACGATTTATTCCTTTCCTTTGCCCCCATGGAGCTATGTAACTATCTTTGGTAAGTTACTATTAAAAAGATCATTACAATAATACTTTTGAAATTGAAGGTATTCCTAACTATAAAAACTCCTAAATAAATATATTAGTTTCATTCAGTCAGTTCAACTAATTATATATCTATATACAGTCAACCCTTAAACAATGTGAGACTTAGGGGTGCCAACTCCTGTGTATTCAAAAATCCGTATATAACTTTTTTTCTTTCAGTTTTATTGAAGTACGATTGACATACAGTACTATATAAATTTAAGGTATATGACATAATGATTTGACTTACTTACATCATGGAATGATTACCACAATAAGTTCAGAGAACATCATATCATAAATACAGTATAAAAAAATAGAAAAAAATTATTTTTCCTTGTGATGAGAACTTTTAAGATTTGTTTTCTTAACAACTTTCATATATAACATAGAACACTATTAATTATATTTATCATGTTGTACATTACATCTCTAATAATGTAATATTTATCGTATAACTAGAAGTTTGTACCTTTTGAATGTCTTCATCCAGTTCCCACTCTCCCCATTCCCCACTTTTAGTAACCACAAAGAGCTCTTTTTCTCTGAGTTTGTTTTTTGGCTGTTGTAAATAATGCTTCAATGAACACAGAGATGCATAAGCTTTTCTATTCAAATTTCAAATCCGAAATAGCATAACCTTTCCAAATTAGTATTTTTATTTATTTATTTTTTTGGATAAATACCCAGAAGTGGAATTGCTGAATCATATGGTAGTTCTGTTCTTAATTTTTTGATGAATCATCATACTGTTTTCAATAGTGACTGCACACCAGTTTACATTCCCACCAACAGTGCACCAGTGTTCCCTTTTCTCTGCATCCTTACCAACATTTGTTATTTGTTACCTTTTTTTATAATAGCCATTGTGACAGGTGTGAGGTGATATCTCATTGTGGTTTTGATTTGCATTTCCCTGGTGATTAGTGGTTTTGAGCATCTTTTCTTGTGCCTGTTGACCATCTGTATGTCCTCTTTGGAAAAATGTCTGTTCAGATCCCCTGACCATTTTTTAAGCAGGTTTTTTTTTTTTTTTTTTAATGTCAAGTTGTGTGAGGTCTTTGTATATTTTGGATATTAACTCCCTATTGGATATATCATTTGCACATATATTCCCTCATTCAGTAGGTGGCCTTTTCATTTTGTTGATAGTTTCCTTCACTGTGCAAAAGCTTTTTAGTTTAATGTAGTCCCATTTGTTAATCTTTGCTAATCCATGTTTAACTTTTGAATCCCCCAGAACTTAACTGCTAATAGCCTACTGCTAACTTGAAACCTTACCAACAACACAAACTGTTAACACATATTTTGTGTAATATGTATTATATTAAAGTAAGCTAGAGAAAATAAAATGTTATTAAGAAAATCATAAGGAAAATATATTTATAGTACATATATCATTTTAATGTAAAAAATCTGTGTCTAAGTGGACTCTCACAGTTCAAACCCATGTTGTGCAAGAGTCAACTGTAGATATTTAAACACTGTGCTGGGTGTCTAGTCTATAAAGATATTTAGATACTATCCCTGAAACAATCTATTTGGGCAAATAGCAATGTAGAATTCAATAACATAGGGCTATGATAAATTTATTTATTAAAGGCTATATGAACATAAGGGAAAGAATGATTTAAGTCAGTAACTTGGAGAGAAAGGGGAGGAGAAAGGAAAGACACTACTGGGCATCACAGAAGTTCTGTGAGGTATCATCTGAGAGTTTGATCTTGAAGGATAAATTTCGAGGGGTTGAAGGAGTGGCTTATAGCAGAGGTATGAAACTCCTTAAAGAGTATCTAGCAAAGGGTAGATGACCAAGATATGTTAACTTCCTTCCTGGATTGAGACAGGTGATGTAAAAGTAGCAGAAAATGAAATAGAAAAGGAGGGTGGGATCACAAATTAAAGGGCATGATAAAGAGTGTGAAGGAATTTGGAATTTTTCCTAGAGATAGTGAAAAGTGACATCATTGAAGCAAGACAGCTTTATCTGTGCAGAGGAGGGTGAGTGGGAGGGAGAAGATGGAGGAGTGTCAGGAAACTCAGTAGAGGTGTCTAATGTACATATATTTATGGCACTTAACAGTATGTCTCTACTTGATATTAACCTGTTCCACATATCTTCTTGTTTCAAGGGCTCTTTATTTGAAAATATCTAAAGATTAAGGGTAATTTAAGAGAAATTTAGCTTGAGAAACTTTATATCCCTTGGCTAATATTTACATTTCTTGTAAATCCAAGACTTTTGCCTCAGTTTATTCTTTTAAGATATTTAAAGAGAGGTTGTGATTTACTACCTCTTAGTTAAAAAGACGGGGAGGAAGAGAGTTACTATTGTGAGGGAATTCTAGAAATCACTCTGGTTAGGATACTTTTCAGATACAATTTTGCCCAAAATTTGCAACTCAAGGTTTGCTATTCATGGATCCCATCCTGCCTATTAATTACTTTTAGGCTTAAGCCGTCAAAAAAGAAATCAGACTTATTTTTATTCAATTTTAATATGTTTTCTTCTTCTTATAAAAGTAACACAAGTCTATTTTGAGCAAATTAGAAAGTAGAGTAAAATTTGAAGGACAGAACATGTATAATACATAATCTGTCATAAAGCAGTAAGTTCTATTAATATTTAAGTTAACTTTCTTTAAAAGTAAAGAGATGACCCATACACCCTTCACCTAGTTTCCCACACTGGTTACATCTTCAGTAATTATAGTACAATATCCAAGTCAGGAAATTGACATGGGTACAATGTGTACATATAGTACTGTGCCATTTCATCACAAGTGTGAAATCTGTAACTATCACTGCAATACAGATACAGATTCCATCATTACAGAAATCTCCCTTCTTCTACCTATATAGACACACTCACCCACCCCTTCTTCCCCACCATCCCCAACCCTTGGAACCACTAATATGTTCTTCACTCCTGTATTTTTCAGTATTTTAAGAGTGTTATATAACTAGAATCATATAGCATGTGACCTTTTGAAATTGGCTTTTGTTTTCACTCACCATAATGCCCTTGAGTTCCAGCCAAGTTGTTGCATACATCAATAGTTAATTGCTTTTTATTGCTTAGTAGTAATTGATGGTACTGTTGTACCAGTTTGTTTAAAATTTACCTATTGAATAGCAGTTTTGTTGTTTCCAGTTTTTAGCCATTATAGATAAATCTGCTAAGAACATTTATGTGTAGGTTTTTGTGGGGATGTTTTCTTTTCTCTGGCATAAATGCTCAGGAGTGTAATTATTAGATAATGTGTTAAGTGTATGATTCATTTTTAAGAAACTGTCAAACTGTTTTCCAGAGTGGCTGCACCATTTTACATCCCACCAGCAATGTATGCAGGATCTCATTTCTCTGCATCCTTGCCAGCATTTGATGTTGTCACTATTTTTTAAATTTAGCCACTCTGATAGGACTGTAGTGATATCTTACTGTGATCTTAATTTGCATTTCCCTAGTGGCTAGTGATGTTCAATATCTTTGTATGTGCTTTTTGCCATCCTTATATCCTCTTATGTGAAAAGTCCCTTCATGTCTTTTGTCCATTTTCTAATTGGATCATTTGCTTTTTACTGTTGAGAGTTCTTTACGTGTTCTAGATACAAGTTCTTTGTCAGATATGTGGTTGGCAAACATTTTCTCCTAGTCTATTGCTTGTCTTTTCATCCTCTTTGTAGGGTCTCACATTAGAACAAAAGTTTTAAATTTTGTTGAAGTCGAATTTATCCATTTTTTTTTAAGGATTGTGCTTTTGGTGTTATGTCAAAGACTTTTCAAGCAAGTCTTAGATCCCCGAAATTTTCAACTGTTTTCTTCTAAAACTTTATAGTTTTACATTTCACATTTAAATCCATAATCCATTTTGAGTTATGTTTTGTATTAGATGTAAAGTTTAGGTTGAAGTTCTTTTTTTTTTTCTTTTGCCTATGCATATTCAAATGTCCAGGAGCATTTGCTGAAAAAACTATCTGTCCTTCATTGGATTGCTTGTGCATCTTTGTAAAGGAAGATCAGTTGATACATTGTATGAGTCTATTTCTGAATTCTCAATCCTGTCCTATTGATCTACATATCTGTCCTTCTGCCAATAACATAGATTTGATTACTGTAGCTTGAAATTGAGTATAGAAGTTCCTCCCACTTACTCCTTTTTCCCAGAATTATTTTAGCTATTCTACTTCCTTTGCCTTTCCATATAAACTTTAAAATAATCTTGTCTGTATGTACATAAAACTATCACTAGGATTTTAATAGGAATTGCATTAAATCTGTATGTAAATTTGGGGAGTATTCACATCTTTAGTGTGTTGAATCTTCTAGTTTATGAACACAGTATATCTCTCTGCTTATTTAGATCTTTGATTTCTTTCATCAGCATTTTGTAATTTACAGCATATAAGTCTTGTATATGTTAAAGTTATACCTAAGTATTTCTTTTTCCCCCAGTGATTAGAAATTGGATTTTTGAATTTGGTTTCCACATATACATTGCTAGGATAAAAATACAATTGTTTTCATCTGCTGATTTTATTTTATGATCTTGCTGTGAGTTCTAGGGGTTCTAGGAGTTTTGGTAGATTCGGGGGGATTTTCTATGTAAATCTTCATGCCATTTACAAAAGTGAGCAGTTGTATTTCTTTCTTTCTCATCTGTATACTTTGTATTTCCTTTTGTCACCTTTTCTGTGCCGACTAGAAACGTCAGTACTAGAGGGTGGACATTCTACGTGGTTCCCCATCTTGCAAAGCAGTCAGTCTTTCTCTCATTATTAGGCATAATGTCAGCTGTAAGATTTTTGTAGGTATTTGTTATCAAGTTGAAGAAATTCTTTTCTATTTCTATGTGTTTTTATCATGAATGGGTGTTGGATTTTATCAGATGCTTTTTTTTTTTCCCATCAATTGATGTGCTCTGATGATTTTTTCTTTAGCCTGCTTGGTGGACTATATTGTGTGATTAACAAACTATTTTCAAAATGGAGAGGCTGACTGTATCTCCCTCTCCTGTTTCTTCTTCACCATTTTCTTAAATCTTGCTTTTCTTCTTGATTTTCTTGCTTCCATTGATATGAGGCCGTAAAAGACCCAGTCTTCCCCTGCCTGCTGCTTCACTTCTTGTTCTCTTTTCTCCTACCTCAACCACTACTTCCTTCTATCCACTGTCTTCCCATTCAAGTTTATCCTCCAGAGTGTGGAGTCCATACAGTTGCCTTCTTCCATCTTTAAAATTGGCTCTGAAAACTCCATTATTACCTCATTCTATCAAAATAAACTTCAACTCTATCAACAGAGTTTACTTAACTCTTCAAAAACTGATCAGCCTCTTTTTTGTCTACCGACACCAGTTAATCCATTCTCACACTTGTTCATGCTCTAGTCAAGCCAAACTCTTGTTGGGCATTTCATGTTTCTGTGGCATTTACATGCTGTTCCCACTCCCTAAAGTGACCCAGACTTCCATTCTTCTCTTCTGGCATCTTCCATTTGCACAAGCTCAGTTAGTCATTATGCATGTGTCTTCTCTTTGAGAGTATAAATTTTTCAATGGCAAGGACTACATCATATTCATATTTGTGCCCCTAGTGCCTCTCAGAGTGCCCGGCACAGATTATGAATAAGAGCTGCCAGCATTGACTGAGTGCTTGCTATGTAACAGACACTTCCCTAATGCTTTGTGTAGATTGTCTCATTTAATGCTTGTAATAGCTCCAAGGGAGACATATTATTTTCATCTCCTTTTTGAAGATGACAAAACTAAAAGCTAGGGTAGTAAACCCAGGCAGTCTGGCACTAGAACCTTTTTTCTTCACCAGTGGCCCATAGCATCTGCAATTAGCAAATACACTAGCTCTTTATTGAATGAAATAAATAAATAATATATTCATGAATACGTGAATGAATGAAAATCGTCAGCATCAGGTTTTTGAAAAATAAAGAGTTTTGCAGGAAAGAATTAATGGCTGAATTATATTTAGCTAAGTTAATTCCAGATATTTCTAAGTTACATGGTATCCTGGAAACAGGCACCGGAAGCCATGGATTCAAATAAATCTGCATTTAAATTCTCTCCCACTTAGTAGCTAAATGATCTTGTCATTTTCCATAATCATTTTAAGCCTTATTTTCATTAAGGGTAGGAAAAGAATGAGTTCCACTTCATAAGTTTAGTGTAAAGAATAAATGGGGGAAAAAGACATAAATAACAGCACAGTTCCCGGACACTCCTTACCTGGGCTTTGTTTCCATTTTTCTGCTTGTTTCCCAGAAGCTCATGTAGGTTCCTTGGACAACTCTTCCTTCCACGCCATTTTTGATGGTACTGATAACAATTCTTTTTACCATTTTGTCCATGATATCATATACTACAGTATTCCTTTTACTTGGTTCAACCAGACCTCAAAGTTCCCTGCCGCCACTATTGCTTCTGACACAGCTACCCCTGCCTTCCCTCATGGGTGCTGTTTTCTTGCCCAGCCACTTACTCCCACAAAGGTTAAAAAAAAAACTATCAGCAATCCTTATCTGATCTTAAGCATAAGTAAGGACTTACCGGAATGATTCACTTTGTTGTCTCACTTGAGCTTGATTAACTACCACGAAGGTCAAGCTGTTAGTGCTACTGACTAACACGAGGCCTGGCTCAGCACATCTGCTCGTCAGGCAGGTTTTCCCTTTTAACTCATCTTTAATTCCCCCTCTTGTAACCCATAGCTCATATACCACTTCCTCTGTGTAGCTTTCCACAGAGTATATTCATAACCAAACTTAATGGCTCTGGTTTTGAATGCCTTTGTGTCTGCCTTGTTTACACCCTGAACTCTATCTAGCCTTGTCCTGGAGTATTATCCTACTTGTTTTATCTTCCCAGTTACAATGTCTGTTCTTGAGGATGGTTTTATCACCTTCGCAGCAACACAGTGCCTTATCTAGTCCCTTACTGAGTACACAGTTGGTTACAAGTAAATATTGAATAAATGAACCAGAAAGGGATTTCTCAGAATCTGACCCGAGACTATGGCACTCCATGACTTGTTTATAGACCTCATAAGAAATCAGAAAGAAATATGAAAGCCGTTTCTTTGTCCTATTATTCCAGGATAAGACAGGGAGCCCAGAGTTGGTTGCTTCCAGACTTTCCTTAGTGTCTCCCCCACTTCAGTCTTCCAGTAGGAGGCTATTTCTTAGCTCTCAGCGGGGAATTGCACACTTTATTAGGAGCAGCCAAAATCAAGGTGGCTGGAGCAAGTTGGGCTTTTTATGTTTTGGTTTTGTACAGAATTGTGAGGTTGAGCTTCAGGGTACACAGACACTGCAGACGGAGGAAGACATTCATCTCCTTACTCTATATCGTTCAGTGTGGAAATGGCTCACTTGTCAAAGCACTGAAGTACAACAGTGATGGATGTTTTATAAACATATAGCCATCTAGATGTTTTAGACAGGATTTCGTCTTTCTGTTTGAAAAAACAAAAACAAAAAACCTCTCAGAAGTGTGCTGGTCTTTCAAAGCCACCCTTCAATGAGCATTTAAGGAACAGGGCTATTTTAGCATGACTATGGACTCTGTTTACACTGAGCGCACCAAGATGAAAATTTTGCCAAACTGATAAGCTCTCACAACCTCTCAGATGATCTCCTTCTTCTGCACAAGCTGACTTATTCTAAACAAGTCAAATCCTCCTTTCCTTCTCTCTCTCCAGCCTTAATCTAAAAACCTATTAAGCACTCGGGAATATAAATTCCTGTCTTCTCTCTATTTCCTGTTATTTTCCTTCCTCACCTGAAGTCAACTGAATAAATAAATTCTATCTCCCACAAGTATGAGAAGGCGGTAAAACGCCTATACCTGGGAGTACTCTGTTCAGTCGTTGCAGAGGAGCCTGTGTGCATGGCCCGGGCTTTCATGAACTTAATGTAGGAAGAGTAGGTGCTAAGCGTGAGCGACAGTGGAATCTGCAGGCAGGCTTGTTTGGCAGAACACTGCTGAAGGAGACTGGAGACCTAGGTTTGAGCGTTCAAGTCTCTTTCCTGCTGCTAAATAATGCAGGTTTTTCAACTAATCTGTACCTTAGTTTTCCATCTTTGCAAATGTGATCTGTTCCTCCTCTCACTCCCCAACTGTTTTTTTCAACAGTTTTAATTAAGTTATTTTTCAATGCCCCGTCACCTATAAACTTCTATATCAACTACACAAATGTGGTATCTTATTAAACAAGGTCTGGGATAAATGATAAAAAATGTACATATTTGTGTAGATTACTTAATAAAAGAAATCCTAGATTGGAAGACAGAACTGGAAGGAAACTCTTGTTTTGCTTTTTCTCTCTCACCTTGTTTTTCTAGTCCCATCTTTCTTTCTTAGTCCAGCTCACCATCACACCAGCAATTTGATGTGCCGACTTCCACAAAGTATTTGTTTGACCCCATTAGTTCTCTGATCCTCTTAGGTCCTCCACAAGCTCCTGTCATGTAAAGACAGTCAATTTATTTTTAATGGCTTTCTCCTCCACCCCTACACACACACAATTACTCACTCCACACACCCCTACCACAGCCCTCATTTCTCCAACCCTGATCTTTTAGCCCAAGGGAAAGGTTGGAAAGCACCAGATGCCCCAGGTCAGGGGAAGTCGTGGGGAAGGCAAGGGACGAGATCTGCAGCCAGTTGGCTGGGCTGCTTTTTCAGATGATGATTGCCATTTTCTGAGAGAGATGCTGCAGAACTCTCCACATTCACTGCTGAATGGAGGGTGGGAAGCACATTTAAAAAACAGCTGGGCATTTGCAACCCAAGTGGCTATGAATAAGACCTGACTCTGAGCAATAGTACATGCATTTTATATATGCTTTTAGCTGACATTTCTCAAAAAAAGAAATATACCTAGTTGGGAATATAGGATAATTTATCTGAATGATACAAAAAAATATATTTTTTAAAAAATCCACAGACCTAATGTACTGGAAAGAAGGAAAACATCTCTTTTGGGAAATTTTCAGTGATTAATAGACACCTGGCCCCCTGCTCTCTATTTTGAAGAGCCAGGATTTTTTATTTTAGTTAGATTCATTAGAATCTCCACTGAAACAATGACCTTACACCTTATTTCCACAGTAGTGTTTCATTGGGTCTTCAAATAGGCTATTAAATTAGCGCTACTGTTATTTCTGATAAATTCTTTCTCTCCAGTTGTTTCTTTCCACTAGGAATAATCTGATACTTTGATTAATGTTTTGAGCTCCTTAAAAGACCTTATAGGGAAAAAATTACAAATTACTATTGATTCTTCATTTGAATGCACACTGTATTTTATTTGGGTCATTGTTTTATGTAGTAATATTATGTATTATTGTATCACAGCTTGTTAGTGGTCCAGATGTGAGGTAGTGATCAATGGTTCAATGTCAGCCTTGGAGGGTATATTGAATGAAATTTTTCCGTAACTCAGTGCTGGCCCTGATTCTGATTAACATTTTCAGTGTTAGTTTGAAGTATGGAATAGGGAGTAAGCTTATTAAATATGCAGATTACTTTATATTGAGTAGGGGTGATTATTGACTAGAACCACACTGTAAGAATTTGTAAGGACCTTGACAAATTAAACAAGGTGACTAGAAGTAAGATGAAGTTTAATAAGGACAAATATGTGATAATTCACTCAGAGATGGAAAGATCAAACTCTGGGGGTGAGTGTGGGTGTGTGTGTGTGTGTGTGTGTGTGTATGTGTGTATCTGTGACAGTTCAAAATTAGAGGATGAAGGCAGTTTCAGAGTGAGTCATCTGTCAATTACAAATTTGGAATGTAGTATTGGTGTTTATAAAGAAAGTGACCCAAGTCACCTAGCAGTATGAAAGTCGTTCAGAGCTTTTAAACCACCATGATCTATTTATAAGGTCCGTAAATTACACAAAAAAATTGCAATAGAAGAGAGAAAAGATGGCTTAGTTAATTACAAAGTAAAAATGGGAGTAATAGATCCTGTGAGTAAAACTAAAGGGATTTAGTGTTTAACTCAGCAAAGAGAAGGCTGAAGGATGAAAATGGAAAAGAAACATTTTATTGCATAAAGAAATAGTGTCCCAGAGGTGGTGAGTACCTGTTATCCGTTTGGCTGAGGACAAAATGAGAGGCTTATGTGAAATAGGAGGATTTTAGGTTAGGCATGAATAAAGACTGCCTGGTATTAAGTTTTCTAAGTCATAAAAATGCCTTACGAAGAAAAATAAAGTCAGTTTTGGAGGCTGGCTTCTGTGCCTCAAGGAATGTAATTGAATTATGAGATACCTCCAGAAACTCTTTCAATTCTCTGATGTTATGATTGTATTAGGATTCTTTCTTAACATCATTTTGAAATTTGTTGATCCTCAGGGAAATTCATGGGCATTAGTCAAGTCCTTTCTGTATTTTCAATGATACAGGAACATAAAAATCCACTAGTTCTACTGTTGAAGTTTATCAGATTATTTGAGGATATTGTTCTAACATGAATTTTATAATTAGCTGACAATCACTGGTAAACTTAATGAATTTAGGATAATTTCATATTTGTTCATATTGTCCTATCTAAATAAATATTGCATCTATTTCATGGTATATAAGAAAGAAACTGCACAGGAAATTGCAGAGCAATTGAATTCACAGACTACTGGGTCTTTTACGATGGATTCTCGCTTGATTAGTGTATGTATCTATATCTATACATACATACATAGATCATGAAAGACTGTTTTAACTAATAAGCCTCTTAAAATAGAGAACAGGTCATAAATGATCATTCTGTCAGCAGGTGGGAAAATACAATGTCTGCCACATATCAGGATTCATGACATGACAGAATTAGTTCCAAGTAGTAATGTGGATTGTCAACAAGTCAAGCAAGACAATCGGATTTCAGATGACTATTTTCTTATATTTATATAACATTGTTATTTTGGAGAGAGTTTATCAATCATCTTTATTAATATGCGTCACAGCAGCAAGGACAGAGTGTTTCCACCTTCCTCTGGGTTCTCTAAAATGACCTATCATATCTGCAAGTCTGAATCAAATTCTGAATGTGTGTGGGAAATGCAGGTTTCTCCAAGTGCAGGAGGATGTCCCCTGCATAGTCCATGACATCCATCTTTCTCAAGTGCATCTATTTTATAAAAATTCAGTATTACCTGTGACCATCCTATCTATACTATGTGGCAGGTAGGGCTGCCCCTGACTACTTTCGAGGGGGTGAATATATTCCTAAATCTCTCAGGAAAGACTTGAAAGTCACCTTCTGGGCTGTGATCCAGCATGCCTATCAATCCACCATGTAGGGACAGTGTTTGGAAGAGAGCAGTGTCCTCTTCACAAGTATTGCTGCACACTTTCTAGACCAAGCACACTTGGAATCCATGGATATTTAAATAGTTCTTAAAAATAGATCAAATGATTATTCTAAAGAAGTTCAGAGTACAAAGACCTGACGCTGTCTTTCATCTCATTTGCCCTGTTGTACCATATAAGGGCAGGTGTGAGGGCATGTGAAGGACTAAGACAGAAGCGGGGAGAGGGACAGAACAGAGGGATTGGAAAGGATGCACCGCTTAGGTTTTATTCGAGCATCCCACACGGAGCCATTCTCATCTACCGATCTTCCTCTATAAATCCTCCATATTCTTTGGTCCTCGTATGGCCCCTCTTATAAAGCACCATCTTCTCCAGGGGGCCTCCCTGTCTTCACAAGGAATTCTAGCCCTCTGCCCTGCCTAATATCATTCTAGCTTGTTGGCCTCAGACTTCAAGCTTCTGCTGTCCTGAGAAGGAAAAAATTCTGGCACCAGAAGAGGAAGTAAGACACAAACACTTTAGTGCTAATACTTTCTCTCCACTAGAGATAGCTGTGGCTGGGTCCCTCCTGAGTTACCTTGCCCCATAAATTATACTTGTATGCTATACAATATAATCTTCTATGAAAGAACTGTATTTCTTTCACTAATGTTACTTTGACTTTAATCTTTTTAAAATAAGAAACCTAGCACCATTGGGCTAAAGAACAGTCAACTCTTTCCTGAGCCTGCTTTCATCAAACAGTGGAAGCCCTCATGCACTTAAAATGACTCTCACTGAGCTCTTCAGTGTGGACTGAGACATTTGCACACCAAATTTTCTTCTGAATCAGGGAGTGTTTGAATCCTGCTTACCTCCAACCATTTACCCTTGATACCCCCTTTATTTTATCAGACTTCCTTTCCAAACAGTTTGGAAAACTTCACTGAGGAAAAGAAGCTACTGAGATTCAGTATGTGATTTCTCAAAGCACGAGTGGCCATTGGCTACACTGCAAATGAGAAGATGGAAAGCCTTTTCATTTGCTTTTCCTGCTCTCCTATAAGTAGAGCATTCCTATTCCCAAGACTTCTTCCACTTTATGAAAATATTCAACTCTTGAAAGAAAAAAACCCTACAATTTAATTTTCTTAATAACACTCAGTATTACCAAAGGTGACTATTCTCTCTTTGTTTTGGTGCTTACCTCTTCTTCAGCTATTAAAACCATGAATTATTTTATATTTTTAAATCATTTCAGTTAACAGAGTTAGTTGAGTAGTTTTCTTCACTGTTTCAGCTTGCTTCTGGTATTTTAGTCACTCATCAAACCAACCACTGCTTGTCGGCTATATTTCCACACTACACAGATAAGTGTTCCTCTCAGGGGTAGACGTTCCACTTTCTACTGGGTCTTCTGTCTACCGGACTCTTGTACTATAACCTCAGCTTTTCCAGATTTTTCTTTCATTCTTATTTGTTTAATTGTTCTTTTTATTTGCCTTTCCTCTGAATGTATTTATTTTACATCCATGACAAAATGTCTTGTCAAGCAATTCACTGGCGATCTGATATAAGCTTTTGCAGCTGATTTTGATACAGGGGAAATGTCCAAAGTTGTCTTTTAAAAAGTCTTTTTTTAACTACAAAATACTGCTGGCCATGATTAGTCACCCACAGAGTAGCTAGTAACATACAGTAAAAATCCCATTTTTGTGCAGTCCTAGTTTAGTGGGAATGCTGGTCTTTAGGATGAAAGCATTATTCTAGTAAAGAAGAGTCATCAAAACAAATGAGCCTCATTGATTGCTATTTTCCACACCCTGGGCTAGGCTCTGAGTTTGAAGGCGAAGATAGATAGAGGGATAGATGGATGGATGGATGGATGGATGGATAGATGGATAGATAGATAGATGGATGGATAGATGGATAGATAGATAGATAGATAGATAGATAGATAGATAGATAGAGTCAGCAGTATGTATTCTGATGAGGCAAACAAAGAAATAAAATTTCAAAACACAATGCTAAAATTTGAACATATTCTAAGTGTTAGAAGAGCCCTGAAGAGGCAGCTGAGTTTAAGCTTGAAGGGAAGAAATTCACCAGAAAGACAAGGAAAGATCTTATGCTGAGAAAACTCCTACCACGCGAGGAATGATGAAGTGGTATGTTTGCCCTATAATGTGAATACAGTGAAGAAAATGGTTATTTTTGAAGATGGTAAAAAAAAAAAAAGTTTTTAGGGCAAATTTTTGAAGGATCTTGAATGCTATGGAGTTTGAGTCATTTTCTAAGGGTGGTGGAGTATAGAGGAAGTATTTAAATAAGGCAAGAACAGAATGAGATTTGCACATCAGAAACAGCACTTTAGCTGTGGTGGGGAGGGTGGATTAGATGTAGGTTGGAGTAGAGACGGGGAAAAAATTTAGAAATAATCTTCTAGGTAGAAATGATGAGGGTATTAGCAATGGAAAGGCAAAGGTAGTGACAGATTTGCAAGATGTAGGAGGTAAAATGTGTACAACTTGATGAGAGATGAAATGGGCTCGGGGAGTTAGAGAGAAAGGCCACAGGTGAGAAAGGGGTTAGCTAAGAATGAATCTAACTGGTAGGACAAATAAAAAGATGGCAAGTCTAGAAATTATATTAGAAAACAAAGTAACAACAATAACAGTAATAAGTTAATGATTGCAACTACCAGTAATTGAGCACTTAAACAGTAAGTGTCATATTAAAATCTTCTTCAAACCTCCAGATACCTTATTATAAAATTATCATTTCCCCTGTATAATAGGGAAAGGAATTGCAGTTTGGAGAAGTTTAAATAATTTGTTCAAGAACTGAAACTCAGATCTTTACATCTTCAAAACTCATGTTTTTAGAAACGAAGGGTTGTCCCAGTGCATAACTGTTGGGAGCACCTCTGCGTGGTAGGCCTGCCTCACCTGACCACCTCAATCCATTGTCCAACACTTTTTTCTGCTTCTTGGATCTCAGTGACACTAATGCTCACTCTGCTGGCCCTCTATTATGGTACATAGTTGGTTTTTTAAGTGTCAAATTTTGAAGCACTTTTTGTGCTTGGAAAACCTGTCTCTGTGCCCTGCCCAGGACAACTCTCAGCTACTGCAACCAGTGAACTGCAGTGGGCACCAGGCAGTCTCTGTATGTAGTTGCTAATGGGCCCTTGGAGCCCCAGCAGTATCTGCTCTTTGGCAGTTGCTGAAATTGGCATCCAGAGAAGGAAATTGGGGAGAGGTTATGGGGGTAAAACATGAACTGAGTTGGAGGACACTTTTAATATACCCCTATGTGTCTGTCTCTCTCTCACTGTCAGCCCCTTTGGCTGAAGCACGCAACGCCTATCCTATCAACCATGTTCCATTTTTTCCCCCTGAAGAAAAATCCTTCTAATGTGATAACTTGAGTTGACGTGTTCTATTCCATTAAAAATGGGATTCGAGTTAACATTCCCCAGAGCTAGAGCTTGCAGCTCACTCTTGTCATTTGTTGGTGTGCATTCCACACCACCGGGCTCAAATGTTAAAAGAGAGAAAGAGGGAGGGAGGGAAGACGGAAGGAAGGGAGGGAGATGCACGGAGAAGAAAGGTTTATGATAGTTTTATTTTAAAGTTTGTATAGGTAAGAGCTATTCTCTTATTAAAGGAAAACAGGTAAAAGTATGAATGAAAGTTCACTGCAGAGGGGATAGGAATTAGATTTTTAACTACTTGATAGCTTTAGAAATGTAAGTAGCAACACATTCATTATAACACAGTATCATTAACAAAGTCATATAAGTGTCCCAAAGAATTTGCTGTGAAGAAAGTTATGACCATTTAGTATCAAAGTTTCATACATTCTTATACTTAGAAAGGACATGAGACATTAATTCAACTCCAATTCATGAATTTCCTCTTTAACAGAATAAAAGGTAATCCTGCCATACGCCAAAAAAAAAAAAAAAATCCATTGGAAATCATTAAATAGGACATTATGAGGAGAGGAATCATTGTAATAATAATCTTTATATAAGGACAATAGATAACTTGATCAAATGCTGATGTGACAGGTCCTCTAATCATCACTCTTTGGGGAGGGCACTGTTACTCTATCCACTTATGGATGAGGAAAGATACATTAACAGGGATGCCTAACATCATACAGCTCACAAATAATAGACCTGCTTGACTTTAAAATCTAACCTAATATCAAAGCTGTGCTATCAGATACAGCTAATATCAGACTATCACATGTATCAGAATTAATTTTCAATGCCTGAAGGGTTGTAAGTTTATTCTTCTCATGGAAAGAGTTTGTAATCAGCCTAGATCCACCCAAATTCCTAAAATTTCCTTCCACAGAAGTACCCTTAATCATACAGTTTCTCAGTGTATGTAATGTTCATGTAAGTAAATATCACTTACCTATCAGACAGTGTTGTTTAGTACCTGTGGGTTGCTAGTCATATGGGACCCTGGTACAAGAAACAGAAGAAGAATCTCAGTAAGATGTCGAGAAAATAAGGCTGATTAGAGTGGCAAAGCATTTGCTTTCTTTTATCATTCACCACTTACAGCTATAGACACTCATTTTTTACTCTGTGTGCATGAATTGGGTTTGGGGTTGGGAAGGGACGGCTCAGGTGTTTGAGATGCGCAGAGTGATCATTTGCTGAGTTTCCTGTAAGTGTATGTTGGTTTTGTATGGGTAGGTAAGAAACCGAATATATTAGTGTGTATGAGTATATTCACAGCTAACTCTTTTCTAGAATGCTCTAGGTTTCCCGTTTTTTCTGAGTCTTGGGTAAACGTTGCAGATTGTTAAAAGAAATGTCAGTATTTGCCAAGGTAAACTTATGTATTAGGTGCTTATTGACTATTTTATAATTGTTTTGCATTTTACAACAATGAGTTGGCATGTCTAAATAATATCCTCTCAGATGTTGGCCTTAAGATAGAATGTCTCTGAGGATTACCACTTGTGGAATAACCTACTTGATTTCTCTTAGGGCTTATAATATAGGCCGTAGCATTTCTGCTGATCTTGCTGTAAAATCTTATGAGCATGAAAATAGCAAAATCACTGCTTATAATAGGCACCCTCCTCTCTTTTGGGCTCCTCAAACAGCCTTCTCTTTCTGTAAAAAGCTATTTGTGCTCACTTCATTTTGCCTCATCTTGTTTTTGCCACCTTTGCTGTGCTGTCTTGGTGTACTATAATGGAATGACACTGAATCAGACAAGCTGTAATTTTTATTGCAAGCATATCTCAAGGCAAATTTATAAGCTGAACTTGATATCAGAAATGAAGCGAGAGGGAACATGCCTTTGTTCTAAGTTACAAAACGCTCTGCTAAATTTGAAATATGTTGAAAATATACTTCCTTTTCCTGACACAAAGACTTCACATAAGCAACATATTACGACGTGACTTTAAAATTCTTTTATGTGTACAAAGTAGTTTCACCATCTAAAAAACTACTATAATGCTGTATTCAGGTTTCAAGCTAATGTTTAAGGTGATATTATGTCACAGAAACTAGATTATATTAAAGATCCTAATACTTGATTTCAGTTTTCTTTTCATGGAAAGCTAAGAGGTAGCATTAATTTATTTAATAGTATTTTACTAGTATGACTACTTGATCAAGCCAGTCATATATTTAGATACAGGCAGAAACATTTTTCTTCCCTAGACTATGATCTCGCCAGGTTACAACCTTTTAAAAGTGATGATCAGTACTGATTGCCAGAACTAAGCAACAAGTGGCCAGTCCTGTCCTGGGAGGGCTTCTGATGAATCCTAGCATGGCCTTCTCCAGCCATGCACCTTCAGGTTCTAGAGAGTGCAAGCTCTGTACATCTGCCTAAACTTGCCCCTCATATTTGTAGACATTGAGCCCATGAGGCCCATCATAACCTGTATGGATATGTTTCTTTTCCTTCTCCTGTGTTACCAGTTTAGAGCATCACTAAACAGTGGGGAATATGTTAAAATGTTAATGTTTTGAATATAGTTTTACTTCTACTACTGGAAACAGTAGTAAATAAGAAACAAATTCCTCTTTTGAAACAAAATTCTTATAGCTATACTACTACCAAGATAATTATGGTATGTCCCGGGAGCCAATGCCCTGTCACTCTGCTAGTAGGTTGTACAGTAGCCCCATGTAGCTAACATTTATTCCTGCCTCTGCCCTCAATTATTCACGTATACTGTCACTTTATCTTTTACGAATGGTAGAATTAGCTCAACAGTTGTAGAATATTCCAGAAAATTCTTCCCTTCAAATAGTAAATTTTAAGTGTATCACTTTATGCAGCAGAAGTGTAGAGCAAAAAGAAATTATCACAGTATCACTCATTTCCATATAATATGTAGTATACATCAAGCACATAAAACTCAGCAAAATGTAGATTAAATTTTGCTGAGAGTTACCATTAGGAATTGGCACAAATAGTCCTCTAACAAATACGGCTCATAATGTATCGTTTACAACAGTTTTGCACATGATGGAAACTGGTGACCTGCAAGAATATTCCCAATACACTTGCCCAATGCTAGTGCTAGTTGCAAAGACCCCCAGGAAATCATCAGCAAACGCCATCTGGAAACAGATCAAAAGGTCAGAGGTCTCCTAACATGAGATTCATGGCCCATGGTTATGGAGGGCTGGTAGGTATTTATTCTTGTTCAAAATATGCTATGGTGTTTCAAAGCATCTGCTCCCATTCTCAGAGGTTAGTGAGTTTGAAATGTGCCAGCATCTAATTTTGAATAGTATGCCAAAAATACGTATTTGTTCTTAAATGCCAGTCATTAGAGTTGAGCTCCTACACAAATTCAGTGAGTTCTGGTGAAGAAGTGATTGGTTCTCCAAGTTAGAAAGTATAGAGTGACTCAGAAATTCAAATATAAGGAGACTGACCACCAATTTAGAGACGAATAACCTGGGACAAGTAGATATCATCTGTAACTCAAAGATTGATTTGAAAATCCCAGAGCATTGTTCTGTAAAAGAGAAAACTGAAAACATATTCAGCTTTCCAGAAGAATGAAATTTATTCTGTTTGAATCCAAATGGAAGTCTCTCTCTCTCCCTCTCTCTCTCTCTCTCACACACACACAGATAGACACAAGACACTTAAAGCCAATCTAGCAAAAGAAATGTAGAAATAAGAGTCAGTATCTTGCAGTAGAAATAATATGGTTTTTGGAGCCGGTCAGGTCTATGTTTGAATTCTGTCTCTATCCCTCACTGACTGTGCCACACTGATCTAGTCCTTTATTCTCCCTACTTAGGTTTCTTGTCTATAAAATGGGTGAAATAGTTCTAAACATGAGGCATTGCTGGAAGGATAATGTATGCCACTTGCCTAGCAAGTATGTAATAGCCACTCAATAAGTGATGAATATTACAAGTATGAATTTTTAAGTATACACCTACCCAAAACATGTTGTTTATGCAAAATGTAATTATTTTATAAAAACATTTATGACTTGCCACCTAAAAAAACATAGGCTTGAGGCTTATAACACATCAAAAATTTTAAAAAATTAAATGATTATATGATTATCTAGCAATATAATTTAATTTGTCTTTGCTTTGATGGATTGCTAGATTTTTTTTTTTTTTTTGGCAGAGAAGTTTACCAAAAAAGCATTGTCCTATCACCAGAAATTTCCACCTTTCCTTCAACAATGATTTTTGTCTTGTCATGTTCCATGCAAGTGCCACACACCCTTATAGTATTTCTCCTTATATATTACATCTTAATATGAAGAAAGAACAAAATAAGAAAACAATTTGAGATTTGTATTTACATGTTTTACTTTTTGCTTCCACTTGAAAATATTCAGTACTCTTTCCTGTGTCTCCTCTGCTCCAATTATCAAGGTCTCTCCAGGACCTTTCCAAGCAAACCGATATCCCTTACGGGACGGTCCTGGACTCTGCAGTGTATGAGCATGTTCGCATGAAGGGAATGAATCCTTTCGAGAGGGACAGCATGTACTCCCAAATGTGGCGGATGATCAACCGAAGCAACGGATCAGAGAATAACGTTCTGGAGTCCCAAGCCGGCATTCAAAAGGTATGGCCATAGTTTTTCACTCAGAATCTACTGCTTTTCCCCCCATATTGGAATTGCTAACTTGAGTTTAATTTACTTCCTTCTTAAAATTTTAACTTTAACATAGAGTTTTCAGTTAAATTATACCTTCTACCGATTTAAAGATTTTGAGGTGATGCATTGCACCAGTAGAGAGAATTCAAAGCTTTCTGCGGTGTATCTAATGGATCCTTTTCCCATGGAATTCCAAAGCTAGAAAACATGACTTGGTGTTTTGTTCAGAACAGCGTCAGGGATTTATACACATGAAGACTTGAAAAGGCTTCTAAAAATCTCATTCCAAATACTATTCAGATTATCCAGTTTTTTCAAATGACTTGGTATTTTCTACACTGCACTTGTTTTTAGATGGAAACTTTATCTTTACTTACAATTATGTGAAGTTCTCTGCGTGAAAGCTAATCTTGTCAACAAATACATTTTCTACAGATGTCTGTTTCTATTTCCAAAAGTGAAAATCTTTGTTTATATCTGATTTTTATATAACCATCATTTAGAAGTTATTTAAAAAAAAAAACATTTAGAAAGCAGTCTTTTGTGTAAAACACATGAGGCTAATTTTCATTCTGGGCTGTGGTTTATAAACATGTATACAGAAGTAACTCTTTCTTCCTCGGGATCCATCAAAACCTCCATGAGAGAACTGATGATGTTTTTTTAAAATTATCCCAGTGGTTAGCACAGTGAAAATCATCAGAATTGACGTTCAACAAGTAAGTATGGGATGAATGACTGAATGACCAGTAACAGCACCAACGGTGGCATACATCTTTTCTCCATAACCTTTCACAGCAGAATAATTTGGATTCCAAGTCAGAGTTCCTTGTTGAAAAGGCAAACTCAATGATTCCATGTTGGAGAACGCTCTGATAACTATAAAAAATTATTCTGCCACAGGGTCTAGCATTATTCTATGCCTTTTCATATGATATCCTTTATCTGCTACCACTATTGCTATGGTTCCCTAGAGTCAGCCTAGTAATTTTTGCAGTAACTATATTGATACCATTATTTTAAAAAACTGATAATGCTGGCAGAAACCTCTTTCCAAGTACTAATGATGCCTTTAAATAAGTGAATGCCCTTGAAATGTTAGCAATGGCCTCTAACTCCTTTACCCTTGTTATAGTAATCCCACTTTCCTAGAGCCCAGGTATTGATCCTAAAATAGTTCTTGCTTCTGTCAAGAGGCCCATTGGTTCTTAGAAGTTCTCCATGGTATCTTCCAGTTCCTGAGGGCCTGGGAAGGGCAGTGGAGAGTGTGTGAGTGAAGGGACCTGTATGTTGTCTGAGGGAGAGAGAAGGGTAGATTTTAGGATTTACTAGGTACTCACAGGATGTGAACGAATTTAAGCCTCAGAAAATATTATAAATGGTTTTTGGAAGAGTTACTTTCCTTCTTATTGTCTACTGTTAAAAAGAATGTTGTTTTCTCGAGGATAAGTATAAGTTGAAGTCCATGATTTGTGAAGAACTTGTGTTTACAGGGGATTGTCATGATTCATTTTTATCTGTCAAGAAGATCACTATAGCTGATGTTTGGAAATTGGTAAGAGTATGAAAAGAATGGAAATAGTGAGGCCATAAGAGACTGGTAACTTTCTGAGGTAGCCAGTCAGGTAAATAAGACCTTGTTCTATGCTTATGGTCTTACACACACACACACACACACACACACACACACACACACACACACCCCATTACCCTTCATTCTTTATATTAATACAAACTGGTTACATTTCCTACATCCTGGTGTTTCCAAAATAATATATAAATCATAAAGATATAGGACATCAACTGCTACACCGAAGATTTAAGTAGTCATAGATGTAAGATATTCATACATATCTTCTAAGGTCTTCAGTGTTCTTTATGAAAACTTCTTTTCCAAGTTATGTACATACAGGTTCCTACATTTTCTGAGTTTTTTATTTTTTACCTTTATGTTATTTAACCATATGGAATTTAACTAGACATTTGTGTATATGTAAAAATAAACAGTAAATATCCATACTGAGACAATTCCAATCCAAGATTCTGTGAAGTAGATAGAGGTGTTTTAGACTCAGCTACTGACCATTTTGCAGCATGTGCTGAGAAATTTTACTTATTCTTTAGGCTTTCATGTTTCTTTGTCTTTAAATATGTAGCCATTCCATTGCCTTTTAACTTGGGCTAGTGTTTCTTATGCTGCTTTTAAATGTCATACTTTGTCTTAAAGAAATTATTATGAAGACTGGGAAGAACTCTGGTCTTAGAAAAAAACTATCCGGTTTTCTTTCCTGGTTCTTCCAGTTCTTAGCTGTATAACTTTGAGGAAATCACTTGGTTTCTCTAAGACTCATGTACCATGTGTGAAATTATCACAATGTAAGAGTTAAAAGCCTGTGCTTTGTAGGCATACAACCTGGGTTTGAATCCAGTTCAATTTTTTAAGTAAAATGTGGAAATGTGATTAGTTGCTTTAGTTACTTAAAATCTCTGGGGCTCAGGGTTTTTATCATGATGATAAGAATTTCTATCTCATATGGTTTTTGTCATTATTTAATGATATATATATATAATGTAATATATATATATGTAGAAGCATCAATAAATAGCATGACTGGAGTAATAAATTTATGAGATGATCCTGAAGTTTACATGAAAGAATGTGTATATATGAGTGATTTGTAATTACAAACCTTTATGATTTGTATTTCCTAAGGTTAACCTAAAATTATGACATAGTAAAAAGATAATGCAATAAAAGAAATAGAGAACAATTTCTATTCCCTGATAGTCTGCTGATAAAAGAGGACTTAAAACTGCAAATCAAGTCCCCAAGTATTTATTATACCACATTTATTAAGTTTTCTGATTTACTAGAGGGGTAGGGAAGAATCCTGTGATTAATTTATAATGGAAAATATCAGTGAAATTTGTCTATTGTATATATTTCTTTCAACCAAAATCAGAGACAGCTGAAAATGGATTAGACAGAGATTAGGTAGTAACAATAAAATGTTTTGGAGTTCAGTTTTCAAGGTCTTGGCCAGCTTTTATTAAAACACAAAGCCAACCAAGCAGCAAACAATAACCTTCTCCCCTGCTCCAGCTCACTGGGGGTTGATGAGATTGAGAACTGTAACACATGAAATGCGGCTCCAATTCTTCCTCTAGCAACCAGTCTGGCACATCTCACACAGCAGCTTCCTGTTCTCTGTCATTGATTTCTAATTTGTGCAGGCAGAAAAGACCTCCAAGGTCTTTTAAGTCAATATTCCACAAAAGGCCAAACTTCTTCTCTAGCACCTTTGACAGGAGTTCATATGTATAGTAACTGCCTTCCAGGAAAGTCTGCATCACTGTGAAAACAATCCTCCTAATCCAATTGTAACTTTAAATAGATCCCATCAATGTCTCAGGCTGTGCTTGTTCTTAATTGTGTTATTAGTCTCATTAAGTTTCTCTTACTTGAAGATAGACCCTGGTCCCTTCTAACATCTTTGTTCCGCTCATATCAAAGAAACCTGTATAAATGAGGGTTAAGTAAATGAGTTCTGATCTGCTATTCTTAGGAGACATTCACCTGTACCAAACTAGCCTAATTAAACTAGAGTAAATGCGTTTCTGTCTTCTTCTTCCTAGGATATTTTGCATAAGTAGGAAAAAATGTGATTTGAAAAATATAACTGAGTTTTTGATGCATCCATTTGACATTTATTGGGCACATTCTATGAACCAGCCAGTGTTTTGGTCACTGGAGTGAGCATAAATGAAAGCAAAATGCCTTTGTGGACTTTACATTCTAGTAGGAGGCAGACAATAAGATAACTAAAATATGTTGTATTTCAGTAGCGTTAAGTGTTAAGGAGGAAAATGGAGTAGGAGAGAAAGAAGGGGGGTATGGAAAAGGAGATGGTCTGCTTTGTTAGATCAGCTGACCAGGGAAAGCTTCATTAAGAAAGTGACATTGGAACATGATTTGAAGGGAGGTGGGGGAGACAAAGGTGTATACCTGGGTGAAGTGTTTCCAGGCAGAGGGCCAGCCAGTGTAAAGGCCCCCAGGTGGAAGCATGCCTGGATATTCTAAGACTATGAAGGAGGCTAGCTTAGCTCCAGAAATAAAGGATACTATCAGGAGTGTAATGATGCCAGAGGGATAGAAGGCCACATGGCAGGGAAGAGGCATATGCTGTAAGGTCCTGTTACAGCATCATCCTGTGAACAAGCAGCATCAGCATCACCTAAGAGCTTGTTAGAAATGCAGATTCCTAGGCCCCCGAGCCCCTCTGAATGCAGATCTCATTCTGACAAGATTCCCAGGTGATTCATGTGCACACTAAAGTCTGAGAAGTGATCATTCAGGGCCATATAGGACATTCTAAGTGGGCTTTCAGTCCATGTAAAATATGAAACTTAGAAGTATTTTGAACAGAAGAGTAAAATGATTTAACTCATATTTTGACAAATCATATGGGTGCTGTATTGAGAAAACCTGAAGGTGACGATGTGAAGCTGGAAACCAGTTAGGAGGCCATGATGGTGACTCGGCAACATTCTGAAAATACACCATTGAAAAAAAAATTTTTTTAATAAAATGAAATGAAAATACAGCATTGAAAACCAATCCCTGTTAAAATGCAAATACATCCTGGGAGACTGTGATTATAAGTAGCCTTTAGCATTAGCACATTAATGGAATTTAGTTTATCAGATTATTTTTGGAGAGATTCGGACACAAGACAGGTAATTTTTGAGAATGAATAGAGAAACTTCTATGTCACAGTTAAGAATCTTACTAAGAATGAAGGATTAGTTTGTTGCACTGAAAAAGAAGTTCCTGGTTAATAAGAGGGCAGTATTCATTTCTTGATAACATGTTATAACTCAGGAGGTGAATAACAAATTATTCTAAAACCTCAGCAATAAAGACTACTAGGGAAAAGAAAGTTGGTATTAATAGGTTTAGAGCTCCTATCCTAGCCAAAGGTTCTCAATGGTAACTACATAATACTTCAGACTATGTATTTCAAAGGGGATAGAAACTGATGGTTACTATGGCAACAGGAAGTAGGTAGTGGTGCTGGCAACAGCAGTATTCAGTCAGAGAGATAGCATCAACTTGTAAGGCTGTCTGCTTATGTCCCAGAGCAGTATGCGGGAAAGGAGAACCAACAAGGTCCAAGGTGGGCATCAAAGCTCCAGCCAAGCCACTGGGCTTCAGGGCCTAGCTTAATCCTAGCTGGAAAACTGGAGTATTGAAATGAAAGCCAAAACAAAAGACTAATCATATCAAATGGGCCAATAATAAGGATTTTGGAAGACTGGAGCAGAAAAAAATTCCAGACATTATGCAATGGTGAAGTAAGCCTACCCAAGGCATTCATCTCTGGCTGAAAATCTGGATGGACCGAACCTGTTGTTTTACTTACTCATTCAGAACATACTCATTGAGCACCTATTATTTACCAGGAACTGTTCTAGGCATTGGGAGGTATAACAGAACAAGCAAAGCCCTTACTCAAATGGAAATTATATTGTAGTAGAGAGAAAACAATAGATAAGCACATAAATATGTACAATAAAGAAAAACTGGAAGGTAAGAATGAAAGGAAGGAGAAGCAGAAAGGGGGATGTTGCCACCACATAGTGGGTGCTCTCAGAAGGCATCTCTGAGAAAGTGACATTTGAGTAGAGACCTGAAAGAGGACCATTTATGAGCCATGAAGATAGTGGGGAGAAAAGGGGGACAACAAGTGCTCCAGGCAGAAGGAACATTGCAAAATTCCCGAGGCAGAACCTAGTTTAACAATGTGGCTGGAGCAAGGTGCAATGGGGGGCAGGGGGCAAAGGGGATGGTAGGGCAGAGGATAAGAAATAAGATCAGAATGGGAGTTAGGCAGGATGGATTCCATTAAGAATACTGATGCTTAGATCCCACTAAAGTTCCAGTTGTGTCTTTTTTGAGATATTATTGACATATAATATTATCTTATTTTCAGGGTACAACATACTGATTTGCCACTTGTATATAGTGTGAAATGATCACCACAGTAAGTCTAGTTAACATTCGGCACCATAGATACAAATTTATTTTTCTTGTGATGAGAATTTTTGAGATCTCTTCTCTTAGCAACTTTCAAATACACAATACAGAATGATTAACTATGGTCACAATGCTGCACGTCACATCCCCACTACTTATTTATTTTATAACTGGAAGTATATGCCTTTTGACCCCCATTACCCATTGTATCTCAACTGGGGACTGGGAGGCATCTGAAGGTCTTAAATCCTCTCAGGTGACTCTGATTCACATTAAAATCACAGGTACAATATTTTGAAGCCGTTTAAATGACTTTGGCTTTCACTCTGAGAGAGGAAACCAAGGAAGGGTGGGCAGAAGGGTGACATGATTGGACTTATTTTTAAAGGTCCACTCTAGGTGCTGTGTGGAAAGTGGGGGGGGGGGGTGCTGGAAGCAGGGAGACCATGAGGAAGCCACCATAATAATCCAAGTGAGACATGATGGGGGGTGGACCAGAGTGGTTATGGTGGAAGAGGTGAGAAGTGGTTGAACTTGAATATATTGTGAAGGCAGCTCTGACAAGATTTTCTAAAAGACTGAATGTGGAGTATGGAAAAGAGGAGTTAAAGATGAGTCCAATGTCTTTGGCTTCAGTAATTGGAAGAATGAATTTGCTATTTACTGAGATTGAGAAAACTATGGGAAGAGCAGATTTAAGAAGCCAAATGAGAATCAGCCTTTGGCATGACAGATAATAGGAAATGCTTATTAATTATCTAGACAAAGATGCCAAGAAAGTTGCTGCATATGTGAGTTGGATGTTTAAGAGAAAGTTTTAGCTGGAGATAAATGCTTCGGGATGACTGAAATAGAGTTTTCATTTTAAGTCGTAAGACTCAATAATATCACTATGGATGTGTGTTTACCTAGAGGAGAAAGATGTCTAAGCATCTGTGACAATTTAATATTTAGAGGAGGGAGAGATGAAAAGGGTATAAAAGAGTTAGGGAATGACCAGCCACTGAGGCAAGAGAAAAAAAAAAAAAAAAACGAGTTCTTATTAAGAAGCTAAATTAAAAAAAAGTTTCAAGGAGATTCAAATGAACAATTGTCAAGTGATGCTCAAAGATCAAGTGTGATGAGGATTAAGAATTAATGATTTATTTTGTAGCCAGTGGTCACTGGTGACCTTGACAAGAGCAAATCTGGGAGAGTGAAAGGAGCAGGAATTATAATTAGATTGGAGAGAAAAAAAAAGAGTGAGAACTGAGACCATGGAGATTCTGAGAATAGGCACTTTTTAAAGGGGGTTTTCTAAAAGAAAGTGCTGAATGTGGGAAGGGTTCCTGGGGTGGGATGTGAAGTTGGGGGAAATTTTTTTTATGAAAGAAAATATGCTATGTCTGTATATTGATGGAATGAAATAGTAAAGAGGGGAAAACTCAAGATGCAGGAGAGACAGGAGAACTACTGGGATTCAGTGCACAAGTGGAGGGTTTGGATTTAGGAACGCAATCCATCCGTAGTAAGAGGAGAGAAGTTAGAGCATACGGCATACATTCAGATAGGTTGGAAGATATGGTGGTGGGAGACCTTGGATGTTTATTTCTGACTGCTTATTTTACTCAAAGAAACGGGAGCCAAGGGCATCACCAAAATATAAGCAGCAAGATAACGGTCCTGGAGATTTAAAGAAAGAGAAGCTAGGAATGGCTGTTCTGAAGAATGGGAGGGACAGTAGACTGGTGAAGTATAATGGAGTTCCTAGACAAGACTAAAAACCTCTTTGAAACAGTGGTCATGATTGTAAGATGGGACCCATCAGCATGATTGTGGGTTTTTCTCTATCCTCTCTATCTTCAGCTGCCTCAATATAAGTGTGGGGTCAAGAGAATAGATTTCACCAGAATTGGTGTTTGCCAGATAAGCATGGTAGATGACAATGAGGGAGTTGAGAATATAGGTAAAGAAATGATCTCTATTATGAATCACAGAATCTGAGCTGTATAGGAAGAAAGTGGTAACACAAGGGAGATTGAGGATACCAAAAGCATGGCATGAACACTGGACTGTGGGTCTGGATAGGACTGAAGGATTGTTGCAGTCAGTGTCAGAAGAACAGGATTGGAAATAATAGGAAGTTGGCTCTGGGATGACACATCTGATATTGAGATGATGAAGAGAGTGCTGGCATTAGAAATGATATGACTTGAGAGTGGGTGGCTGAGGTGGGAGAAAAGACACACTCTTTGGAGAAGGAGAAGCCAAGAGACTGAGAAGTCGAGTACTGGAAAATAATGTCTACGTGAATAATCACATCACCAAGAATAACCACAGAACTAGAATTTGAGGGTGATAGGGAGGCAAGTGATAAAATCTTTCAGCAGGGCTAGAGGAGTGACACAGAGTCAGCAGATGACTGCAGTAAGAATGAGCAGCAAGTAGCAGAGTCTGGTAGCATGAATTTCGAAGCGAGAAAGCTTCAGAGACGAGTCTAGAATTAATTCAGGGGCAAGGAGGACACCTACCCTGATCCAGTCACAGTGGTATGAATGTCATCGAAGAAAAAAATAACCACCACATGAGAAGACCAAAGGCAATGTGGTATCCCCAGAGTTCTGGCAGGTTCCACTTAGCAGAAGAAGGTAAAAGGAGATTTCATAAAACAGACTGAGGGTACAGACAGGGTAACTGTGTGTCCTGGTTTGGGACAGCCTTGATTTTGCCAGGTATCCCACTCTCAAGATTATTCCCATCAGAACAATAAACTGCATCATCGTCTTAGACACAGGGTTCATGGGGACCATAGGATTCCGTAGAGCAGAATGGAAGAGTCTGGAGAGTTGGACAGGGATAGGAAAATTGGTCAAAACCAGGAGGTGCACAGATTCAAATCATTAACAGAGGAGGAGTGACCTGGGAGGCTTGGATTTTTCATGACGACCGCCCTCAGAGACCTAGAAACAGTATGGACTCTAGGCTTTAAACCAATTGGCCAGTTGGTAAGTGTGAGGTGACAGGTGGTGTGAGCATGTTGCCAGGAGCATGGTGACAATGGCGGGGCAGAGACCTGACGAAGAGCAGTCTCACCAGGAGCTGAGAGATTTGATGGCATTGCTGCCTATGGCTGAGGGATGCTGGGAAAGGTAGCAGCTGACTCGCTAGACTGAAGGATAAAGTGGGAACCAAGTTCATAAAAGAAAGAAAAAAAAGACTGTGAATAGAAAACAAATTTCAACTGTTATTTAGTTTTATGTGTAGTAATTTTGGGTCTTATGTCCCTCAAACCATTGTGGAACCACAATGGCCATATTCTCTCCTGGTTGTTCCATTCCCCTTCCCCTTAGAGCTCTATAGCATCACTTGGCACTGAGTAAAAATGCCAAAGTGGATGACAGTTTATGTGCCAGCAGCAGAGAGAGGGAAGAGCTCACTTGAGCTTCAGTAATATACGGGCTAGGGGCATGACCTTAGCACTGGAGTTAGGCCCTTATCACAGAAATGAATAATCAGACTGAACACAACTTGAGGGAAAAACAAGACAAAATACTAAACAGCTTGAGTCTATGAAAATGCCAGGAGTCCTGGGCTGTCATTCCACGGGGCATAGAGATAGCAATGCATTTTCTGTATTTGCCCTTTTGCCAAATGATTCAAACAAATATATGATTCAGTTTAGCACTTCACCCTGCAGCTGGGAGCTCAGATCTCACTGGCATATTTTCTGCTCTCCAGAAATCAGAGTTTTGAGCTCTGTGTCAGTTATCACACAGTGAAAAAGAGAACCAGTGAAAGAATGAAACAACACACAGAGATCATTTCCAGCAGCCCTGCCAACACATTTCTGATGCCTGGGATTGGGTGTTGGTTTTGTTTATTTAGTATTTTTTTTAACTTACTTTTGTTTCTAATAATCTTCATAGATGTTTGAAATCAATTAGTCTTGATTAGATATTTTATCAAAGAGTAAAGGAGAAAACTGAAACTGTATACTTCTGAGACTCTCCTATGCATGTTAACTTTAGTTATACTATGCCAGGTCTTATAGCACAGGAAGCAATCTGTAAATAAAGATTTTTTCCTCGATGCCTGGGAAATATATTTATCAGTAGATAGATTCTATAAATTAAAGTGAAAATAATAAAGTAGTGTCTTGTGTATATAAAGATGACACTACTAACCCACCATTATCAGAGCATGTACTTTTAAAGTTGCTTTTTTTATATAGTGATTTAATCCATGATGAAAGACGGACTTTCTCCAATTCTTCTTTTAATTAGTTACATTCCATTCCAATTTATCTAGTCATTCACTCATTCCTTTAATCAACAAACATTTATTCAGTGGCTGCTAAGTACTGGAAGCTCTGTATTTTAGGCACAGAGGATGCAGAGGTGGATTCTTTTCATGAGGCTGGGGCAGTAAAATGCTGAATAGCACCTACCCCGCAGAGAGATGTCCACAGTGTTATGAGGACACAGAGAAGGAGAACCGAGCATAGCCTGGGGGATGAGGCTGGTTCACATCACAAAGGCTTCCTAAAGGAAGTAATGTCAAACTTAGAGTAAGTGGGACTTAATCGAGTAAAAGAGAAATAGGAATAAGTAGGATGGGGAAGAGAGCCTGCACAAATGCATGGAGGCAAGCAGAGCAGAGTACCTGCAAGAAATGAAACTTAGATATAAGGTGCTTGTCTTAGTCAGGAGAAATAGGATCAATAGGATACAGGTGCATATAGTTATAATAGATACAGATAGAGATGCAGACACAGACATATATATTCTATATATAGTTTCATGTATATAATGATAAATATCTGTAACCTATGTATATAATTTCATATACATAATACACACATATATGTGTGCATATATGTATATACACATATATATGTGTGCATATATGGGTGTGAATATACGTTTACATATGTATGTGTAAACACACATACCCACACACACAATGACATTTATTATAAGGAATTGGCTCATAAGATTACAGAGTCTGAGAAGTCCTACAAACTGCTGTCTGTGAACTGGGGACCCAGAAAGCCAATGATGTAAATTCTAGTCCGAGTCCTAAGGCCTGAGAACTAGGAGTGCTGATGGTATAAATCCCAGTCCATGGGCAGGAGCAGGCTGATGTCTTGGCTCAAGCAATCAGGCTGAGAGGGAGGATTCAGCCTTCCTCTAAGTTCCTGCTATACTATTTCTACCTTTCTGTTCTCCTCTCACCCTCCACAGGTTAGATAGTGCTCACCCACGTTGGGGAGAACAGTTTGCTTTGCTCAGTCCACCAAGTCAAATGCCAGTGTCTTCCAGAAACACATTCACAGACACACCCAGGAATAGTGTTTAACCAGGTATCTGAGCATCTCATGGCCCAGTCAAGTTGGTGCATAAAATTAACCAACACAGTGCTCCAGTGCAGTGAAGGGGAAAAGAGATGTAGTCTGTGCTGTGGATCAGAGACACCTACTGGGCCCTGTATCATCTGAACCTGCTAATTGAATGTCAGTTCTTTTAACTAAATGAGCAAAAAGGTGTGAAAAGAATAACCAAAAATATTTGAAAAGGAATTTCTGGATTGGAAAGAAGATATAGCCACTTTGGATCTCAGTTTTCTTCCTTATCTTTAAAACTGTGGAAATGGAATAGATGAATTCTGAGATTTCTTCTGGAGTTAATATTCAATAAGTCTTTGGACCGTATGTTTTCCCACTTTCTTCCCTGAAGTTATCGTAATTAAATTGTATTTTATTTTTTCATTTTTGCCAAAATGATGAATGGAAAATTATTTTATTTTTATTTTTACTTTTCTAATTAATAAGTTGAACACTTCTTCAAATGTATATTAGCTCTTTTACATCGTCTACATATTGCTAAATTATTTCTTTTTCCCCTTTTTCTATTGACTTAATTGTTATTATCAGTTTTATACCACCTTAAAAATATCGATGGTAGTACTTTGTTTCTTTTGTTACTCTACCTTTAGCCCTTCAGGCTTTTCTATTCCAATCCAAGCTCACATCTGCATTTACACTGTCAGTTAAGCAGATGTACTGGCAGGCAAACACGATTTAGTCAGGTCCTAATATAAATCCACATGCCCAAGTGTACACTTCAGAAGACAACATTTCTTTTTGCCAGGCGGTGCTTTCAAAGAGCAGCATTTACTTTTCGAAAAATGGGAAAAGCTAAATGGTTATGTAAATATGCCTCTAAGCTGTCCACTGTTTGCTATCTTCTTCTTTACCCCTAAGATTGTTAACATAAATAAGAATTTTATAAAACTTAGTTCCTTGGTGAAAGGACTCAAAGTTTTTGAAATGTTTTTCTATGGACATTTCTAATTAAGACATTGGACTTTCATGCCGGTGTATTTGTTTCCATTACATTAAGCTGTAGACCTTTAACACATACTTTGAATTTTTAAGGTTTTTTCAGAACCCCTCCTTTCCTCAGTAAGAGAATTAGGAGCCTATGTAAGTTTCATTTATGTTCTTGTGGGTCCCAGACCCTGGATGTCCTTTCATATCTTCAAAGGGTCCCTTCCTCTCACTCTTACTAACATGTTGTGTTCTACTATGATTTTCTTTTTCTCACCTGCTGCCTACACTTCTTCTGCTAAATTTATAAATTTATAAATGCCATGATTAGTAGCATATCCTTTTGCTTTTTCATTTCTCATAATAATTGTCATCTTGGGTATTACAGCTTCTGATTACAAATTTCTCCTTTCTTATTAAACATCTATAGATCTATTATTTTCCACATTTAAATCAATATGTTTGGCAAAATCCTTTAGGGCTCTGTTGTCTGGCATCAACTCAGCCTGAGTAGTACTAAAGTTTCAATGCCTTGATAGTTTTTTGGGGCAATAACTGTATTACAATATAAAACCATACTTCTGTTTGGTAGACAATAACCTGTATTTCTGTGTTTTCGGTTTTCCCTTTATTTCTTCTGTTACACATGATATGAAATACTGGAATGCAAAGGTGAAAAACAGGTTTTAAAAAAGTCCATAACTGAGGATGGAGTTCCTCATTTTATGTCATGAGGAACTGATTTGTGATGTAATCTGAACAAATCACATTAATAGTTTCCATATTTAACACTCAACATACACACTTCTATCTAAATTTCAGCTTTTATTTATTAATTTTAAATTGTGGTAAGATAAAATTCGCTGTCTTAATCATCTTAAGTGTATAATTTAGTAGCATTAAATACATTTGCATGGTTATACACCATCGCTATCCTCCGTCTCCAGAATTCCTCTCATCTTGCAAAAGTGGAGCTCAGTGACCATTCAACAGCAACTCCTTGTCCCTCTCTGTCCCCGGGCCCCCAGGAAGCGCTCTGCTGTCTGCTTTTATGAATCTGACTATCTTAGGAACTTCATATAAGTAGAATCATACAGAATTTGCCCTTTTGTGACTGGCTTATTTCCCTTAGCATCATGTCCTCAAGGTTCATTCATGCTGAAGCATGTGTCAGAATGTTTTTCCTTTTTAAGTCTGAGTAATATTTTCTTGTATGTTACCACATTTTGTTCATCTGTCCACTCACTTAAAGGCACTTGAGTTTCTTCCACCCTTTGGCTGTTGTGAATCAGGCTGCTATGAACATGATGGTACAAATATATTTGAGTCCTTTCTTTCAGTTCTTTTAAGTATATGCCCAGAAGTGGAATTGCTGGATCATATGGTAATTCAGTTTTTAATATTTGGAGGAATCACATCCTGTTTTCCATGGTGGCTGCACCATTGTACATCCCCACCAATTGTGTACTAAGTTTCCAATTTCTCCACATCCTCACCGTCTGATTTTTTTGAAAGTCATCATCCTAATGGATATGAGAGGCAACATATAAATTTAAATTCTATTTTAATATTCATTTTTAAAAGGTACTGTTTTGGCTAACAAACTTGAATAACTATAATCTCCATCATTTACTCCAATAGATACTAGATTCTAGCTGAGAGGTAGAACTCCATCCAGCTCACAGAAAAGGCTCACCCAGTAGTTGATTCTCCAAGACAGAAGAGACCAATAACCTAAAAACCTACCTCCAGCAAGTGAGGCAAATCTGAGGCATGTATAGTTCGACAGAACAAAATGAAAACAAAACCGTCCTATTCTGACACACCCAACTGAGAAGTGTTGCTTTTCCTAAACTCTCTGGGAATTAGCCCTTACCTGTTGTTATCCCCAGAATTCATCACAGATCCTTCAGTTTAATCATTTTATTTTATAGATGAGAAAATTATACCTAAAAAGCTAAAATGATTTACCGAAGGCCACATAGCTAATTGGTGTCAAGATTTATGACTATGCCCACATCTCTTAATTCCTGGGCATTTGTCCTTTCTACCACAGTTTAAGAATTTTAGTCTCTAATGTCCTCCCAAAGCTAATTAAAATTCACATCACAATCTGAGTGATTCTCAAAGTTTAGAGAGTACTAAGCATCACCTAGGGAGGTTGCACAAAAGGCTTATGCTCTAAGCTCAGATATTAAGATGAACTGGGTCTGGGGTGAGACCAGAAGAATTACATGTTTAACAAGCAGTCCAGGTGTTTGACTGTTCACAGGTTATCTTCTGTGAATCACTTTTTGGGCATTATTTCAAAGCCCTCGTCCCGAGACCACTGATCCTCCAAGTGTGGACCTGAACCAGCAGCATCACACCGCCTGGGCACCTGTGAGAACTGTAGACTCTTAGCCCACCAGAGTGACCTCGTCAGAGGTTCTCGGGGTGAGACTGGAAAACTGTATACCAACAGGCTCCTCACGTGACTCTGACGCAACTCGGGTTGAAGAGCCCCAGCCTAGGCCATAGTTTAGCCCAAGCAAGCCACTCACTCTGTTCTCACTGTGTTTATTGCATTCCAGCCAGAGGATTTAGGTACCAGAGCTCCAGGTGCATCTAGGTAATCTAAAATCTTTTATCACCTTAATTGATACTACTTGGCTTTTTGAAATGTGTACATGATTTTCGTAACTGTTTCGACACCAAGGAACAAAACCTTTGTTATCTTTGCTGCTCACATGCAGTTAATCAGAAAGTAGAGGTTAAGTGAGGGGCACATCAAGTGGCAAGTGTTGCTTCTCCCCTTGTGACAGCGTTTATTTTTTAGGAACAAGACAACACTTACCTGCTTTGCTGCACATCTCTACCTGGATGCCCTGCCAGTGCCCCTGCCAGCCACATGTCTAACACTGAACGAATTATCTTTCTTTGCAAGTTGATGCTTATCTTTCTGCATTCTATATTTCTGTTTAAAGCGCCAGTAACATCCTTGCCATCCAGCCTGGAAACAAAGAGTCATTTTCATTACTTTCATCTTTCTTACCAGAGCCAAATTAATTGATTTAGATATCAGTTCTGCCTCTGCAGCATCTCTCCCATTTGTGCCTCCTTTTCCTTCCTCCTTTCAATTTAGTAACTCATGTTATTATTGCTACCCTCCTGGACTATAGAAATAACTAACTGATTGGCCCCCTTCCGCCAATTGATCTTCCCTCAGCATTGTTCTGATAGCGATCCGTGTTTGCTCAAAAGCCTGTAAGTGTTCCACTTTCTCTCAAGTGTAGTTTGTTTATCCTGGCATTCAAAGGTCTCTACAAGTTGGCATTATCCTTCCTTTCAGTCTTCATATATTCATTATTTTCATTCAGAAATATTCATTGAATACCTGTCCTGTGCTAAACATTTATCTAGGCATTGTGTTTTCCTTTTCGTGTGCCTTATATCCCTATCAGACTAAGTTACTGGCTTTCTTCTATGTGCCTCAATATTCTTATACACCAAGTGTTGCTCGTTTCGTTCCTCTCATCAGGAATCCGTTCCTCTCACTGCCTTCTTCTGTCCTTTGGCTATTCATCCTCAAGGTCTGTCTCAGCTGTTACTAAGAAGTCTTTCCTGATTCTTTTGCTTAAAATACTTCCTTTCTCCATTATCCTCTCAGTAACTTTTCTCTCCCCACATGTGACTTCTTCTGGATATCATAATAGTCTGTGTCTGTCCTAGGTTCTTTTCTGCTTTGGCTCAGGATTCGTACTTGATTCATCTGTTTACCTCTATGTCTCATAGGGATAACTCATATAAATATTCTGTAAATCTTTAATGAATTAAATTAAATAGCACAGTTTTAAGCTTGATTCTTAGTCTTTTTTTCCCTGACATAAATGACTGAAACCTTCTTTGATAGTAATCAATCTCAAGTTACTCATGAGCTCAGACCCCCAAATTTCTAACCCTGGGTCCTCATACAGAGTTCCTAAAGGGACTAGATATTTTTGTATTTTTATTATGTCCTGGATGGTACAACTTCTTCATTATCTTTAAAAACTCTCAGTAAAATAATTTGTCTTATAAATAGAATAATAGATCTCAACACTTCTCAACCTCATTTAAATTATCTGTCTAGTGTGTGTTTAACTGAGTCTGTTACTTTGATCAGAGAAGGTTAACATATGGAATTTTGTGTATTTGGGATGGTAAAATGATCAATTGTATGTATTTTATTTATAGTTTTGTCTAGAAGGCTGGGAAGCAAGCAGGAAGGACAGCACAGTGCCAGGCTAGGATCAGGCAGGTTTGGCACTCACCTCTGGTGCAAAAACCCTCAATAATCACAATTTATAGAGAAGGCTTCATGTGACCCTGGCAGAGCCAGTCTTTATTTGACATTTTGATATTTTGTTCAGTATGGATTTTAAAATTAATTTTGATTTTTTTTAAGTATTGCATTAAAATATTATTTATTTTGACCACTGAGTTTGGTGCTCCCTTAAATTTTGTGCCCAAGCAAAAAGTTTTACTCATCTCAACCTAATCGAGGCCCAGAGAAGGAAACAGTAAACAAGATAGGAAAGAAAGGCAGGAAGGCAGACAGACAGCCTTTATTGAATACTCTGTAAGTTTAAAATCTTTAAGTTTAAAATATGATACTAGATCAATAACAGATGTACCAAAACAAGCATGATGAATGATTCTGCCAACATTGACGTAAATCACTGATGTGTGATTGTGTACAGCATGTATATACTATATACAGAGGTAACTATAACCAGATTGCATAGTTTCTACCTGAATATGACAATATAATGTGGTCATTGGATTAGCTCAGGAAGGTTGATTCTGAATTCTTTTTACTTTGTCCATATTTATGCCTTGTTTTTTCCTTGTTAAAATTATTTTGTGCACTTTAGGAGAATTTACCTGTAAGTCTCTGACAATTTCCAAACCATGCTTTATTAAATATTTCTTTAAGAATCTAAGATAACACATTAGACTTATGTTGTTTGGGACTTGGAGGAAGATAAAGGAGTTTGAGTCTGAAATTCCCCAGTAACTAGTCATGAGGCCTAGTCATGAGCCTACAAAATTACCAGTTAAATTTCTCTAAAAGGCATATAATTTGTAACTCACCCTAATGGGGGAAAAATATTAGCTAAAATATGGAAAAAATAGAAAGAACTCAGAATCAGTATACTTGGGTTAATTCAGTGAATACATATATTTTAATCCCCTGAGCTTCAGGGTTTTTTTTTTTTATTATTTATTACTGTATTATTTAATTATTTTATTTTTAGGGGGGAGGTAATTAGGTTTGTTCATTTTTAGAGGAGGTACTGAGGATTGAACCCAGGACCTCATGCATGCTAAGCATGCGCTCTACCATTTGAGCTATACCCTCTCCCCCTGAGCTTCAGTTTTTTACCTGTTAAAAAAATTAAGAGCTGTGTAGTACGAAAATACAGAGTTTATTTTTAAATAAAGAACATGGGAGATTGCCCGGGAAAGAGTAGATACTCATTAATTACTGCTTTCCCTTTCCCTGACAATAAGACCCACAATATGCCTTTGTTTACTGATTATCACCTTTTATGTTAAGCTTGAGCCCACATCTGCCCAGCAGTATGTAAATATGATGGAGAGTTTCTGCTTCAAATTATATCACTGTCAGAAATGTGTTGCATTTAATACTTTTGTGTATTTAACTCTGCGCATAAAATTTTTAGCCTACAGAAACTTATGAATTACAGTCAAGTGAAATTTGCACTTGAGTTGTGAAGCGCAAGAAGCTTTTACCAGTTTTCAGCTCAAAATATCAGTGTTCTTTTTTACCATGTTAATACATAAAGGATACACACACTTACGTAATTCCACCAACAGAGATAGTCTTACTTACCATTTCTCCATTTGGGACTTTGGATTAAGTAATTATATGCAAATTTAGACAAATTCCTTTTCTATATTAGAGGATCTAATTAAATTTGTCAATCTAGCTGTCAATTGCTCCACATATCATACACAAAAATATATATGACTCAAATCTCATCTTTCAACCGTGCACTCCTTAGAACTGTGCACAATATTTTGTATGTTTTTTGGTAATATACCGTTTGAAAATTAAGAGCTGTGTCTAGGGTCTTAGAATGGTATTTTGTCTGGTTCTTGCGTTTGTCCATCCTAGTGAGCACATCTTTTTAGTTAGGTATGCTGTGAGAGTCACTCAGCTGTTGCTCCGCCTTTCATTTCTTCTTTCTCAGTTAGTGGCATATCCATTTTTCTAAACTTCTTAGTCCCAAAGCCTTGAAATCATTCTCAGCTTCTCTCTTTCTCACATATCCTATGTCTGATCCTTTCACAAATCCTATTGGTTCTTTTTTTTTAATTTTTTTAATTGAAGTATAGTACAATCAGTTTACAATGTTGTGTCAGTTTCTGGTGTACAGCACAATACTTCAGTAATATAAGAACATGCATATATTTGTTTTCATATTCTTTTTCACCATAAGTTACTACAAGATATTGAATATAGTTCCCTGTGCTATACAGAATAAACTTGTTGTTTATCTATTTTGTATATATTTGTTAGTATTTGCAAATCTAGATCTCCCAGTTTATCCCTTCCCACCCCTTTCCCCCCACCAGTAACCATAAGTTTGTTTTCTATGTCTGTGAGTCTGTTTCTGTTTTGTGAACAAGTTTGTTTGTCTTTTTTTTTTTTTTTTTTTTTTTTAGATTCCACATATAAGTGATATCATATGGTATTTTTCTTTCTCTTTCTGGCTTACTTCACTTAGAATTACATTCTCCAGGTCCATCCATGTTGCTGCAAATGGCATTATTTTATTTATTTATTTATTTATTTATTTATTTATTTATTTATTTATTTATCTTTTTTTATTGAGTTATAGTCAGTTGACAATGTTGTGTCAATTTCCAGTATAGAGCACAATTTTTCAGTTTGCTGTGAGCTACCACAAGATCTTGTATGTATTTCCCTGTGCTATGCAGTATAATCTTGTTTATCTATTCTACATATGCCAATCAGTATCTACAAATTTCGAACTCCCAGTCTGTCCCTTCCCACCCCTTTCCCCTTGGCAACCTCAAGTTTGTATTCTATGTCTATGAGTCTGTTTCTGTTCTGTATTTATATTCTTTTTTTTATTTTTAGATTCCACATATGAGCAATCTCATATGGTATTTTTCTTTCTCTTTCTGACTTAATTCACTTAGAATAACATTATCCAGGTCCATCTATGTTGCTGCAAATGGCGTTATGTTGTCGTTTCTATGGCTGAATAGTATTCCATTGTATAAATATACCACAATTTCTTTATCCAGTCATCTGTCAATAGACATTTAGGTTGTTTCCATGTCTTGGCTTTTGTAAATAGTGCTGCTATGAACATTGGATTCTTTATTTAAGAACACATCAGCTTCTCACCACCTCCTCTGCTGTTACTCAAGTCCACATCACCATCCTCTCTGTCCTGGATTACTGTAACAGCCCTCTACCTGGGTCTGCCTGCTTCTACTTTACTCTACCATACTCTGTTTTCAATATAGCAATCTAGATGCCTGTTATCCTTCTGTTCAGAACTGTAATAGCTCCCCACCATATTCCAGGCAGGAGCCTAAATCCTCACAATGGCCAGCAGAGTGGAACGTGACCTGTGACTTCTCATCACGTTATCTTTCTGATAAATGGCTCATCTGATCTCTTTGCTGTTTCTTGAACATGCCAAGTACACCCCACTTCAAAACCTTTTCATGAGTCGTTTCCTTTTCCTAAATTATTCTTCCCCCGGAGAGCTCCCTGGCTTATTCCTTCACCATCTCTGAGTCTTGGCTCCCTGTCACCTTCTCACTGAGACCTTCCCTGTCCACCCTATTTTTAAATTCAATAGCCCTCATACTTTAGCATTTATGCTCCTTCCCTGATGGATTTTTTCACCATAGGCTGTGTGAATTTCTAATACATAATTTACCTACATAATTTATCAGCCATTACCTATTTTCCTACACTAACTGTAAGCTTCATGAGAGCAAGGATTTTTGTCCTTTTTGTTCACTGATGTATCTCAAGAACCTGGAAAAGTGTCTGAAACATAGAACATTCTCAATAAGTATTTGTTAAATAAATTAAAAATTTTGGTCAAAAAGTGTATGTCCTGAAAAATAATCAAACAAATTGACTTAGGTCAAAAGCAAATAGCCTCTATGATTTCCTTCTTATATAATAATAAATTATTTGGGCAAAACATTCTAAGTATACTAAATTATTCAATTTTAGAATTCAAAATACACAATTATGGGAAAGTGACATTTATAATATTTATTATTTTTCCAGCCCTTGTGTTATTACTCAGTAATAGTTATCATACTTAAGAAACCATTACTTGGGATATTTGGTAGAGAATGTTAACTTTGTGTAAAATTGTCATTCTATTTATTTTCTTAATCTTTCTTTAACCAGTATGTTTTGTAACTAAATGAGTATCTCCAAATTATATATATATACGGCTATAATATGTTCAATGAGAACTTTGCCAAGCAGCTTCTGTGCCTCAAGAATATTGTAGGATAATTTATCAGGTTATCTAGTTTACTTTCAAGTACCTGAGTCAATCAGATATCATTTCAGTCTAAAATCAGCCCAGCAATAATTCCCAGATGGTTGTGTGAAACAGAACGTCTTGACCAAGAAGAATAGGACAGAGGATCCAGGAATAAATGCTGAAAGACACTGTGGTGAATGAAAGTCAGATTATGGAGACCACTGTCAGTGAGAAACCTTGAGTACATCACAGTTCTTGGATGTTTGCTTCTAGGATTAGGCCTGACTTTCATTTAGGATTTGTAGAAGAGTAACTATAAAATGTGATTTAGGAAGCTTTTAAAAACTATTTATTGACAAAATAGAGAATCAACGAACATTAAAACTAGAAAGGATCTAGAGAGTGTGATTACAACCTCCCATGATATGAAGAAATTTCTTATCCAAGTCTCATAAGCTCACTCATTTCACTTGTGAACAGTCCAATCATTGAAAGCCTTTCTGACACCATGTCAAAATCTGTCTCCCTGTATCATCCATCCACAGCTTCTGGTTGCCCTCTAATCAAACATAAACCCTTCAGATAGTTAACATCACCTTTAAATTGTTACTTGCTAAATCAAAATCTCTTTATTGTTTCTCAGATGCTATGTTTTTTTCCGAAAATTTAATTTCCTCTGAATCAACTGTTTTGTCAATGCCTTTCCAAAATTACTGCTCCCAAAGCTGAACACAGTACTTTCAGTACATTGGTCTGAGTTACACTTGTATTGCTCTACCTTTAAAGCCACACCACAAAGGTGACACCTGCTGGGGTTGTACATCCTCAGATGCTTGGATCACCTTTAAAAGGACTGCTTGTTCAGCCAGTTCCTCCTAAGCAAAAAGTATACAGATTTATGCCTCTAAAATTGCCCCTTAGTTTTTATCTTCTCTCCAGGTTTAGGTCATGTGCAAATTTGTGAAGTATACCTACTAAGTATTCATTAAAGCCATTAATAGAAAATTAAATTTGAGAATAGGTTTGAATACAGACCTGTAAGAATGTGAGATTGATATAAATGCATGAAATAATATATTTTTTGGTACAAAATTTATTTTAGAATCTATTCCATCTTATTATACAACATATACTATTCTCTTATTAACAAAAATAATTTAAAGCACAGTCAAATTTATATACGTTTATATTATATGTTACTATTTACCACAAATACTACTACTTTCTCCATGACTTTAAGTATACTAGCCCTATCACTAAGGAAATGATACTAATGTATCATGACTTGTTTTTAATGGACCTAAGATGCTCCTTATAATCACTGCTGGGAATGAAATATTCGTTCAAAAATGAACCCTTGAGTATTACTCAAAAAGTCATTTCCCTTTTGGGGAGAAAGCAAAACACTTGTCCAATTTTCTGCAAACATCATTGTTGAAAGTCCTTCAGTTCTACCACACCCTGATTTCTCAGAGTTTGCCAGCAGCACTTTCTGGATCACATCTGCAAGTCATTCAATGTGTAGGGGTCTACAGATTTTGCTGATTATATGCGTCTAGCAATAAAAATTATTGAGTGTGTTTGCCTAATATATTTATAATCCCTTATTTATAATTATATAAATAGTCTAAAAGGTGAAATAAGCAACATTTGAAAAGAATTCTGTTTTTACTATATTCACTGTACAATTGTTCTCACTAAAAATCATGTCTGAATAATTTTAAGTGAGGGCAAAGTAATTGAACATGTTTCGTTAATTTTTGACGTCTTAATTCTTTTTGATTCTTGGCCACAGAATTATGTTTACATATTCTCTGGGGTTTTTTTAAATTACTCTCTTGAAAGCTAGTGTGTTTGAATGACTCATCCTAACATCCTTTCATATTTATTAAGAACTTACAAATAGCAACACTTTATTTTCCAAAGCTCCTGTGATTTCTAGCTTCACCAAGCAGTAATCTCTTGATTTATTAATTTACCTTTATTAGTGTTTATTTTGTTCAGTTATGTGCCATGAATTGGGCAGGTTTTTGAGAGACTGTACTTTGAAGGAATTTTGCCTTGTAGTAAGACAAGTCATGTAAACAAATGCCTGTGATGCATGCTGAAAAGTGATACTTACCATTAAAGAAAGGCACAGATTCAGTTCTCTGTGAATTGATAAAAGAAAGTATAATTCATTTTTATATTAATATTTCCAGAATTAAATTCAGCATCACAGCTTTTCTCATTATTCGCTTGGTTCCTGAGATAAAACTGGCTAAAAGGCAAATCAGGATTTCATTCACAAATTATATTTGACTGAATTGAAATTGCAAAAATGTATCAGTAAAGTTGATGCCTTCTGTCATTATTCTATCTTGTTTCTGCGTTAGTTTCATGGTCTGTATTAGAAAAATGTCCTTATCCTTTATTGACCAACAGTGGGAAATAAGCCCATAAAAATTATCTTTTAATACTAAATATTTAGCCCCTTGTTTACCATTGGTTCATATCAGAATATATTTATTTTCTCCTGTTATTACATGTTTCTTTTATCTCAATTTAATATTCATAACAATTATTAAATAAATATTCATATATCAGTAATTTTTAGGTAAAGTTACTTAAAGTTTTTTCTGTCTTAAAATAGTTCTGCAACATGAAACTGTATAAATATTTTTTGTTAATTAAGAAACTTCAAGTTTATTACCTATATGCTCTCTTTAGTAAAGTTATTATCTATTAATTATTTTTAAATTATATACCTAGATTCTAGTTTCTAAATACTGCTCTTCAGTAAAAAAGAACCACAGCCCCTGAGAAATGACTGATTTTAAGGCTAGGGCAGTAAAAAATGAAGACCAGTCTGGAACATTTTGTTATGCCAGAAAATAAGGCAATGCTCAAAAAAACAAAAGGAGCAGGGTATGTCAAAGGGACACAGAAGCCAAACTGAAACATCTTCCAACTGTCAAAACTTGAACAATTTGAGAAACAAAATGAATAACAAAGTATTGGATTATAACCCAAAGTATAAAATAAATATGCATCCATAATGATACAACTATGAGTGAATAAAGAAATAAATGGGGGTGAAGAAACAAACTTTTCTCGCAGGAGAATTCTAAATAATACGTGTAGGCGCTGCTTCCTTACAGCATTAGCCTCCCCAACTCTCGACTGAGTGAGTGCTGGATTCAGTGACTGGTTTCCAAAGAAAGGAGTATACAACAGGAGAAACAGTGGAGAAATCTGACAAATACTGCCATGACCAAGTGATCAGTGAGGCTCTGTGGATATCATGTACCTCTGATTTCATGTGATGAGAACGGCATTCCACTGCCATGGTATTTTTTCCAAAAACCCATGACCCCAGTCTAATAATGAGAAAAAAAATCTGACAAACCAAAATTGAGGTACATGCTCTTAAGTACCTGATCAACACTCCTCAAAACTGTCAAGGTCATGAAAAACAAGGAAAGATAAAGAAACTGTCACAGTCCAGAGGAAACTAACAAGCCTTGAGGACTAAATGCAGTGTAGGACCCTGGATGGCGTCTTGGTACAGAAAAAGAAATAAAAGACGTTAGTGGAAAAACTGATAAAATCTGAACAAAATCTGTGGTTTAGTTAATAGTAACATACCAGTGATGGGTTCTTGCTTTTGACCAGCGGCACGGTAGCAATACAAGGCATTAACGTCAGGGACCCTTGGTGAGCGGCACAGGGGAGTGCTGTGCTGCTACCTTTGTGGTTTGCTTAGAAATCTCAAATTGCTCCAAAATAATCATTTTATGTAAAAAAAAAATCATAGATGAATTTTGAGATTTCTAGTTTAGGCATTAACTATGATTTATGACTATAGAAAAAAAGCATTTAATTTCTTTTTCATTCCTGCCTCTGCTGTACATGAACGACCTTCCCATCCACCCAAACTCCTATTATAATTCTATTGATATCAATTTATTGTGTATTTGTTTTCACAGCTGATCCATATAACAAAACTGTGATTACTTTCTCTTTCTTGTACAACCTCTTGTTTCCCTGAACTTCAACAATTACCTTAATTTTTCATTTGTTTCATTTCTGTGTACTTAGCACTTATTCAAACTCAAATTTTTCTCCATTGTTTGTTTCTTTTCAAGATGTTCAAATGTGTCCAGTATTCTGTTTGTTTCTACCAATATGGTCAAATATGTCTTCACGACTTTTTTCATCATTATTCTATTTGACCTCAGCCTGTCTTAGGTCTCTTGTTTCCTGTATTTCATATTATTTCTTGGTTTACTCCCTCGTTTTGATGAAATACAGAATCCAGGATTTTCTTAGGAAAATAGATTGGAGATCAAACATTGAGACCTGCATGTCTGAAAATGTCTTTGTCACATTTATACCTGATGTGCAGGTTGGTTGAAGAACCCTTTTCCTTCTGAATGTGTTGTCCCATGACCTCCAGTACTGCTGTTGAGAAATCTGAAACGCACCTGGCTCGATCTCTTACGTCTGGCCTCTTGTTTTGTTCTGGAAATTTGTGGTATCTCTTCGTCATCCCCTGTGTTCTGAAATTTTACTGCAGTGTATCCCTTTCCATCTTCTGTGCTGGGCACCTGGCAGACCCTTTTCATCTGCAAACTCACATTCTTCAGTTCTCAGAGTTTTCTTGAATTACTATTCTGATGGACTTCTGCTTTCATTTTCTTTGTTTTTATTTGCTTTCTAGAATTCGTAGTATTCATATTTGGGGCTTTCTGAACTAATTCTTGTTTATTTACTTATTTATCAATCTGTGGAAGATCTCTTTTTCTTGGAGATCTTTTGTACTTCCCAAGCCCCTGTTGTTCATTTCTGCTATCATATTTTTTAACTTCCATAGTTCTTTTTTGTTCTCTGAATGTTGTGTTTTCTATGGAATCCAATATTTTGTTACTGCAATGCCTTTTAACTCTTTAAAAATATAAGGACATTTCTTTGTTGTTTTTTTGATTTGCCTTTAACATTTTTCTCTCCTTGCATATTTTGTTTCTTTCAAATAGCTCTTTCTTTTGATCATTTTAGTCACTTTCAAGTCAGGAAAACTCTTTCAGTATATGGTAATGTTTGAATAGTGGCTCATAATTAAAAACTAAGGACAAAGAAGCTAATTGGATGCTGTGAGAAACAGCCGGGCATAAGAAGAGAGGGAAAGGAGCACTCCAGGCAGAAAGAGAAACAGGTGTGAAAGACCTAAAGGAGGACTGAACTTGGTCCTTTGGAAAAACAGGGTTAAAAATGAGACATCACAGCTGGAATATGGTGGGGAAGGGAAGAGATCTAAGGGATTAATTTTACCTTCCAGAAAGAAAGCCTTAGGCTTATTCTGGAAGCTCGGGGCTCAGGCCAGAGGGCTTCATAATTTACATGTGGAAAATGCAAGGCCTCCAATCAGTCCAGCAGATGTCCAGCTACAGCTGTCTCCTGCAAACCCTAAGCAAACAGCAGCAGCCGCCCTCTGTCTTCAGCTCCTTGTATGAATGCTGTTTGTCTAAGTCACTTACCGCTTTGTCTTTCACTGAACCGCAGAATTTTCGGTTCATTAAATATCAACTTCTGCATTTTGCTGGTGAAGAAAGTGAGGCCCTGAGCCATAAACTTATTAGCATTTTTATCACTAAAAATTCTCTGTTGGCATTTACAATTACATCCAGAGTATAAACATGCTGTTCCTAACATCACTTAAATTTCCCAAAACCCGAGTGAAGAGGAACATGACGGCCCGACAGGGAAAAGGGATGTGTTTACCTAACTCGAGGAAATGTCATTGAGAGGCACCATGGAGGAAACCTAGTGAAATTGAAGTCTATTTGATTTTAAAAGACAGAAGGAAGACAATGAAATCCCAGAGACATTTCCCTAAAAGGCATTTAGTACACGGAGACAGTAAATCCCACAGTGTCAGTGTGCCTTTCGTTCAAAGCATTCAAAAATTTTCTTGAGAGCTGTAGAATTATAAAAGTTAACAACATGACTATAATGATTCCCAGCAAAACACCCCGTAAGACAGCCCTTAAATTGTGAACACCCAGTGCTTTCAGGGTATGAGCGTGTATTTATGAAGAGAGTGAGAGTTAACTGACTCTTGGGGGTTTTATCTCTTCAAATGCATATTGTAGCTACCATTTCTCCAGGAAAGAAAAAATAAATAAATAAAATACCCCAATGGGAGACTAAGAAGTCTCTCTGTCATGGTTCCTCCTTATCAAAAAAAAAAAAAAAAAAAAAAAAAAACTTTGCCAAAGAGTATTTGATATTTTCTCAAACACTCCATAGTCATTTACAGACCTTCATGGTATTTACACCTGGTCTTGCTGGGGCAACCTTATGAGCTATAGCTCTCATTTTTCTAAAGCCACTGTCAGGAAAGTTTCCATGTAATGCTGTTTGGGAGTTGCTATACAGAGTGATGCTTGGTCTTAAAAACCAAATGACAGCGCTTCTAAATGTCAACTTAAAAAAAACAAAACTAATTGTGCATTTTCAAACACCAGTAATGCCGAATCATAAAATAACTAAAATCATACTTAACTTGGGACTCCCCATCATTCTGACTTCTCACTGCAAAAACATTATATACAGTAGGCAGGGGAGAGTTTAACAGACATATTTGAACATCCTGGGAATATCACATTTTCCTGAACTGAGCCAGTGGAATACTTCCCATTTTATTCCAGCTTGCTGTTTAGGCTCAAATGTTTCCTCCACCCTGCCCAACCTGAGTCGCTAGCTCTCGTTTAACTTTCTTTAATTTCCTCCAGTTCACTTACCACTATGAAAGTTAACTTATTCTTATGGTAACTTCAGATTATCTGTCTTCTCTCACCAGATGGGGGCAGGGACTTCAGGGACCTTGTCTGTCCCCTCTGTTATGTTCATTGCTGTGTTTCTAGAATAATGCACAGTGGCACTCAATAAATATATATTGAGTGAAATATTGTACCATCTTGGATTCAGACTTTGATGACTCACCATAACTGAGCCTCAGCAAGAGAGCCTTTTCTCCTTTGTTTAAGTAATTCTTCTCTTGGAGTCTGCCGAAAGACAGAGCAAATGTGGAAGAAATTACTGGAGCTAGCAATAACTCCAACAAATAGTCACCATTCTGATGGTGTTGATAAAATATATAGGCTTAGTTGCCAGTATTTGCAATGTACCTGTATAACAGAATGAGAAAATTCACTCCTACTGTTTCTACCTTTTCCCACCAGAAATAAAAAGAAAAGAAAGGAACAGAATGGGTGGGATGGGATCATGAAATCAGTAAGATCGGGGAAGCAATGATTTCTTTGGCTTCACTTTCCCCAGAGGAAGATGCTAAAAGAAGTGTGAGGGTTGGAGGCACTGCCCACCAGGAGGAGGTTTGCCTGGCTGGAATGCTCAGAACGCGGAGGAGCTCAGGGCTTCCTAAGCCTCTATCTTATTCAAAGCAGTGGGAAAGCAGAAGGACCTTATGTTCTTCCCCAACTCTCCTGTCCCAGCCAGTCTCCTGGCATAGCTGAAATCCTCTTCCCAGCATCTGCTCCTTTCCTAGGACCAGTGGTCTTAGCCATCTTGCTTTCTGACACCACACTTGCATGGCCACAAAAACTTAGAGGTTCTCATTGCTATCACTCAGATGACAAGCCAACCTTCTGGAGGTGTTGCACACCCATTTCTGCAATTTACTTCAAGCCTTTATATTGGACATTTGCCAAAACTCAAGTGGTTTGCTCGTAATGGGTCCCTAACTTTCACTTTATTCTTTCCCCAAAGTCACTTCTGAAAACTGAAAAGAAGGAATATTATCCTAATGAAGTGAAAACCACACTACTTTTACTACCAACATTTCCTAAAGTACACTTTGTATTTGGATGGTATATAGCTGTGATTATAAGATTTTCAGGGAGGAGGGTATAGCTCAGTAGTAGAGCACAGTGCTTAGCATGCACAAGGTCCTGGGTTCGATCCCCAGTATCTCCATTAAAATAAATAAATAAACCTAAGTACCTCTCCCTACCCCCCACCAAAATATTTTCAACTCTCAGGTAGTTGGGGGGGGGGGCAAAGTCTTATCTGTAGCCTTTGATGCAAGGGGAGACAAAGGAGAGAAGAAAATTAAATAAACCTAACTACTATATTGCCAAGCTTAATAAAAACAGTTTAAAAAACTGACTTTTTTTATATAATTGTTTTCTGAGATGCTAAAAGAGGCAAAAAGCCTTAGAAAGTTGGTAAACATCTGAAGTATTTTTCAGTCATCTCTCTGATTGTTATGCATTAATACATTGCCACACAAAGCCCTGAAGAAACAAGAGGAAAAAAATATTATCCAAGTTACTGGTATAAGCTAGGTTGTCAGCATGAGTGAGTGAAAATAAAATTGCTGAAAATATTTGTTTACTCAGTTTCAGCCAGTTGACAATAAAATGGAATGTATTAATGTCTCAGTAGACAGTGCCTTCAGCTTGTGAGAATATCAAAGGGACTGGGAATAAGAGTGAGCTGGAGCGAGGGAGTGAGAGTGAGGAAGAGAGGGAGGGAGGGCGGGGAGGTAGTCCCTGGAACATGGGGAGCCTGGAAACTTGTGACAGCGTAGCATCCTCAAGTCTCAGCATCTGAACTCACATGGCTGTTGGGTGACCTTGAAACAGACATGGTTTTATTGCCAGGAGGACAAGTTATATAGAAGCTGTAACAAGAGCCAAACCACAGAAACACAACCAATATAAGAACTATAAGCTTGCCTTTTAAATTCATCAGCAATTATCATTAGCACTTTCATCTACTGACTTCTATATATCCAGGCCCTGGTTTATTATTTTTATAACCCTCTAAATTACATCAAATGCTAGTAATAGTTTGTTAGCTGTTTTATAGATAGAAATAGATTTCTCATGCTAATGCTAGGCACATTTCAGGGAAAAGCACACTGAATTAGATATAGATTACTTCAGTTCTAAGACCAGCTCTCCCAGTGATTCACTTTGTAACCCTTGGGAACAGAGTATTTCTGTTGTCGTTTCCTCATCCGTAAAATCAATACTTGTTCTCAAATATTGCAGGATGAATGGAAGAGATGATATGAAACTCTTCTGTGCTCTTTGAAAAATAATTTGTAAAAACTTAAGGTAGGATTAGCATTTAAAATAAACAAGTAAAAACCAAATGTAAGAAGTGATTTTTATATAATATAGTTTATAATATTCTGGCCTACCATAAATTATACATTTTGGTGATAATAATAATTACTGATTATTTAGCAGATATGCTGTGCCTGGCATATCATATATATTCTTAAGTTTAGTCCTGAACATTATCTTCATTTTAGAAAGTAGAGAAAAATTGGGCCCAGAGAGGTTGAGTGGCAGACCTGGCATTTAAACCCATGGCTATCTGAACCCAAAACACTTACTCTGAAGTAACATCTAATAAACACTTACTCTAATAAACTTTGGGTAGGGAGGCTGCCAAATGCTTAAATGTGCTTGATTTCATATCTAAATTGGTAGATTTCAATCTTATGATATTATTCATGAAATTGCATCCTTTAGGAGAGTTAGTCACTCACTCGTTGATAATGTCTATCCATCCATTTATTCACTCAACATATTTATTAAGTACCTCCTTTGAGTTAGGCTCTCAGCCAGGTCCTGGGAACCAGTGGTAGACAAGACAGACTATGCTTCTGCCTTCATGAAGCCTAAATTCTACTGCAAAGGCAAACAATACATAAAGAGCTAAATAAATGAAAATTGCCCGTTGAGATTTGTGCTACGAAATAAGGCAATAGAAATTTTAAACTAAGACCGGAGAACTAATTTATATTAGATGTAGATGACCAGGGAAAAGTTTCTTAGTATGTGACATTTTACAGCTGAATTGTGGAGGACAAAAATGAGAAGCCACGGGAAGAATCAGGCCAGAGAGACTAGTGCATTCAGGGCCCAGAGACAGGGAAGGGTTTGTTTTATGGTGGGGACAAGATGGAGCTCAGTGTGGCTATAATGTGAGTAAGTGATGGCAGAATGGTATACGGCGCAGTTGGAGAGGTAGGCCCAGGACAGATCATGGTAAAGAGTTTACATCTTATTCAAAGAAAACGGGAGGGATTCCTGATGGTGTGCTGGAGCCAGTTCCTACCAGCCTGTGAGAGCTGATTCTGCACAGCTTCTCCCAGCTCCATGTTCAGTGCTGTCATGTTGGTAGCTTGAAACTGACCACCATGGAGTATTTACATATCTATGAAATTACCTGTAAACTTATCTATTTACATATCTATATAAATCTTTGTGGTATTTTTGTATCCAGGTGGTGGTTACCTAATTATATACATATGCAAAAATTAGTTGGGGTATAAACCAGATATCAGTGCAAAAAACCCTATGATGTTATTTTTTTTTTTTCAGGAAAAAAAGAGGGGTGTACTTAACAATAAAAAATTACATAAAGGAACAATTCATATTAAGTAAAAGCAGTGACTAAAACCAAAATGAGCAACAAAAATTTTTAATAAGAGGGGGAAAATGGGAAAGAAACAGGTTTGAATGGGTGAATTGAAACCTCTGTCTGATTGTTTGAGATGCTGACTGGCGCCCCAAGTGTGGAAGTCAGATAGGAGTGAGGTAGATAAGTGAAGAGCTTAAGGTACAGGCAGGTGGAATGAATTTGGGAATGATCAGAAAAGCAGAGGTATTTAAAGCCATAGGTGTGAGTGAGACACCCCAAGGAGAGAGTGAGATAGAAGAGGACCTAGACCTGAGCAGATGCTCCAATGTTTCCATACCGGCTAGAGGACACCCAGCAAAGAAGACCCAGGAGGGGCTGCACATTGCATATTTCATTTCTCACTGACGTAATAAAAGATTGATGTCCTGAAAGAAGACCTGTAGAAGAACTCAAAATAACAGTTTCTAGATCTTGCTTAGATAAGTGATAAAAGTGCTCTGTGTACCTATTTTCATACCTGTAAAATGGGGATAACGATTCCTTTCAGTCTACCTAATCAGATTACAGAAGGAGCGAAAGAATGTATGAAAGTAGGCATGCTTTGTAATCTAAAGCTGCACGTGTCCTAGCTTTCTATTGGAATACACTTAGAGCACCATGTTGAAAATGAGCTTCCCTCCTTTTCTAATTTATTTTTGTCCTGTTCTATAAAGAGCAATGTTGTTATACTCAGTAAACTGTCTTGAGATTCTAGTACCTATTCTTTGATACTCTGACTAAAATAGTTGTCTTATTTCAAATACATCACAGAAAAAAGCTAGAGAGTTAATATTCCTACTAAGAAAAAAAAATTGATTCAAAATCATGTTCTCAAGGGTCTTCCTGGTTTTACCTTCAGCATATCCTAAAAGAAGTAAAAGACACAGAGCTTTGCTGTGGCACACAACCTGACTGCCTGGCCACCTGACTGCAAGGCCACCCACTTCTCAAAATCCACGTTCTAAATCAGTGGAGAAAATTAATGTTATTCTTTCTTTCTTGTTGTATCCAGTTTTGCCTGTTCAGCATTTTAGAGAGTTTTGTTGTTGTTTAAAGTAAATAGAATTTCTACAATAGGTTAGGGATTTTTATTCTGGGTCAATATTATTGTATATATTTTTTTGGCAGGGAGGGGGCGAGTAATCTACCTGCTTTAGTCTAAGATCCTGCAGTCTGATGTTTCTAAAAATCTTAATAGTCCCCATTTGTATACCTGGAAGTGATTTTAACTTGCCGCTGCATTTATCCAGCAAATTTTAACCAATTTTCAAACTTAGGTTTCTGAAATGACCTTATTTCACAAGGTGGTCAAGTGTTGTGGAATTCATAGAATGGCTGTTCCTCTGAGATGTACGCTCCTACTGAGATGTGGCTCAGGGAACATGCCAGAGTGAAGATGTTGCCAGTGGATACAACCGGTATTCCAGGTTCTTATCCCATCCCAGAAAGAATTCAGAGACAAGGCATAGTCGTTAAAAAAAGTAAAGTGAGGATTTATGAAAGAATGGACAGTACACTCTCAAGGGGAGAGCGGGCAGGCTCAGGTGAGCGGCTGGCTGCCCTGAGTTTCTTTGGCAAGTTAGTTACATAGGGTGTAAAAAGGAATGGGCGGAACATTCATTGGGGAGGGAAGGGTTTGGGGTCGTATTCCCTGATTGTCATCCCACCTCCACCTTCCCAAAGGAAGGAGGGATTTTTGTCCTTATTTAGTTTGGATCGGAAGTGTCATGGCGGCAGTGCATGATGGGTACTTCTAATCTGCAAGGCTAATTTTATTGAAATGAGGGCATAATGAGCAAAAGGTTACATTCGGACACTGGAAATTCCTGCCTTTTCTGACCTTTCTTTGTTGGTCTCCAGGCCAAAAGGTGTGGCCCCTTATTAGCCCAAAGATTCCTGCTTTTCTTTCTCTGCCCAGGGGCCCCTGCTGCTTATATGTTGTATGTTTTCCTGCATTTGGCTTGTGCCCCTCCTTTCTGCCCAATTCCTGCCATTTGGTCTGTGTCCCCCTTTCTCTGCTCATATCTGGCTATCTGCCTGCTCTAACAAAAACTCACCTTCTTTTGTGTGGACTCCATTTCAGGCCACATGCTAAATGTTACCTACATATTACCCTTCATGATTTTCAGGAAACTCTTATGAGTTAACCACCTCTGGCACCGAATTATAAAAGTGATGTATGAAATAGCCACATGACTTGCCCAGAGTCACATCACCAAGGAATCATAAATCTGAGATTCAGTCCCATGAAATCAGACCTCAGAGCTGCACTCCTGACCCCTCTGTCAGCCTCTTGAATTCTGGGAGCTTGTCTTTCAGACAGTCATAGTAAAACTGTCTGAAAAGCCATAAGTAGTAACTAGCACAGTAATGTTCTTTCTGTATGCAAGGAGACTACTTACTTATTTTGAGGAAAGAAGCAGCATTCTTCATTTTGAAAATTGATGGCAATTTCAAGACTGGAAAATACTACTGTAGCAGAAACTGTAAAGGAAAGAATGAATTGTCCAAAGAATGAACTGATCCTCAAGAAGTACATATTAGGAAGTGTTTTAAAACTGGAGGCACTTGAATGGAAATAGCACTGGACAGGGAGCCATATCATGTGAAGTTGACTCCAATTCTAATGGTAAATTTCCTTCTTGACCTTGAACAAGGTTCTTTACATTTTTAAAGTCTCGGTTTCTTACATATGAGATAGAATCAGAGACAGCAGTTTTTTGTGCCAAGGGCATATTCGTTATGGAGGAGATGTTATATGTGGCAGTATTTTGAGCTACTTGAGAACAGGCCTCAATAAGGGTAAGAGAGTAACAGTATGTAAGATAATCAAAGCTATAATCGGAAAAATTCTATGTCCTTATTTACCACAATTCTCAATAAGACTGACTGTCCTTGTCATAGCCATATTAAAAAAAAAAAAAGCAAAACGATCCAATTCTAATAATGCATTGAATCCCATTTCTAAACTCACACTATGTCCCTTTTGTGGCATATATTCAGCCTCATTGCTAACAGTCTTTTAGACAGATATAATGGAACTAATATATTGAAACATGCCCTTCATTTATTTTCTGATTAATCTTTATTATGCTTAACAGTGAATCACATCACTAAAATACCAGATTTGGATTATGACCTTGATTTCTTGATTTAGAAAAGTGAAAAGAACAAAATATATTTTTTCATAAAATCTAGGTAGAAGAAATGAATTATTATAAATACGATATGCCGAGTCCCTTGAAATTCATGTGAACTTTAAAAATATCTTTCTTATCAAATAAAAGATCAACCAAAAATCAATACAGTAAACAATGCAATATTAAAAACCTGTTTTTCTCTCTCTTGATCAAATACAGTTGGTCGCCTCAGGGAGTAACTGAGCTATCATCTTACCAAAACATGTCGGACCAGGATCACAATAGTTCCAGTAGGAAAAAAAGTAGAGAATCGAACCAACACAGAGGAGGAGTTGTGCTTGCTTTTACTTCCATCAAAGGGCATGATGAAAAGCATATAGTTTAAGAAAAGTAGCACAGTCGCTATGAGCAGAAAACATCCCCAAGGAAAAGAAAAGAATTTACAAATATAAACTCATTGTAAGAATGTATAAACAGAATTGACATTATGATTGGCATTATTAATTAAAATACATTTTCACACAAGCCTTAGTATTTCCAGCACCTGTTGAGGTTTTGCATTGGAAGCATGTTCATTGTTTCATGTGTCATCTTTCAAATGCTGAAGTAGTGAGGAAAATGTTCAAAACTCACATTCAAGCTACCAAACTTTTGAAAATCAGTGCCTAGTGCCTGTGCGTCAGATCTACACGTTGGGGAGAAATTTGCAGATAAATATACACAACTAGGGATTTTTATGTGTACTCCACAGAATTTTATTCATTCAAAGGAGGGTTTTATCACACTGGATTGTTGAAATTCTTGTTCCTGTAAGGGAGAGAGGGTTTCTGCCAAGCTAATTAATTAATGTAATTAGGGAAACCAAAATGTGTCAGCCTACTGCAGTGTTGAGTAAAGACTATGAGTAATTCTACTTTGTGAGTCCTTCTGGAAGAAAAAAATAATCATAATGCAAAGTGGTAGAATGAGCACATGTTTTAAATTAGACTGACCTGTGGTCAAACTACATACTTGCTTTTATTTGCTTTGCAACCCACCTGAATAAACTCTTCTATTCCTCTGAATTTTATGCATGGAATCAGAATAGCACCCACCTCACAGACTGTTGTGAGGACACGATGAGAAAATGCCTACCCTGTTAGTTTCCTTCCTTTGCTTGTATTTTACTCCCCTGGCTCTTTCTAAGGCTTGTAAATATAAAAATATTTCTGTACACTTTATAAGGAAAGGATACAAATGCACCTCGGATGACAAAGTACTCATAATCTGGTAAATCTGAGGCAAAGACTATAAAAGTAGATGTTCTTACAGTGGAGTTTCAGATCACTTCCTGTAATATTAAGCTTATGCTTGGATTTTACAGAGATCACTACTTAAAAAGGCTGCTCAGGACCCTTTGATCTGCAATATTTATGAGAAAGTTCATCCTTGTAAGGTGTTGAAAAATATACTTCCTTATAATTTGTATTCACATGTCTTTTTTCTGCCCTCTGGGGACGTTCAGACATTTGAAGACAACTAGAAGCTTACATTAAGACTTCACCAGCCTGAAATTCCCAAACTCTACAAACTTTTTTTATCAAATGACGTAATTTCTAGAACTTTCATCATCTTGAGCACTCTTTAAAAGATATGCTCCAATATGTCAAATAATTCTTATATAAAACTGAAGATTATATTCCAAAAGTGCTCCTACCAGTGCAGAATAATAATAATAAATATATTATTGTTATGAACCTGTGTTGCATATTTATTATATGCCATGCACTGGCCTAGGTATTTGAGAGGCATACTTTTAAATGCACTATTTTATCCAACTTTTACATTTGGTTATCTAACAAAATGTTAGCTAGCTGCCACAGTGAAACCCTATAGCGTGGTGGTTAAAGGCTTGGTCTCCAGAGCCAGACTTCCTGGACTTGAATGCGGACTCTGCTATTTACCAGTTTTGTGATTGGGGGAAAAATAACTCAGCTTCTCAATGCCTCAGTTTCTTCAGTGGCACATGGGATTTTAAGATTTGTCTTAAATAATATCAAACAATGTATGTGAAAAACTTAGAATAGTGTCTGGTGCATAGTAATTATCACATGAGTGTTCATCGTTACTATTATCAGTGCTGTGGACGTGCAGAACGCTTGTGGAGAAAATGGACAACTGGACAAGAAATAATACAACTTAACACTGACATAAGTGCTATTAAAAAAATGAAGTGTAGAAGGGGACAGGGAGTGCTGAAGTGGAAGGTTTTGGAGGGTGGAAGTTGGATATGCAGGTCCAACAAGTCTCCTATAGGGAGGTGACGTTTGAACAAACTTGAACGAAGTACAGGAGTGAGCCAGTGGGGCCGAGTTGGACATCGGGCTAGCAGAAAAGGCCCGAGGTGAGATGAGCTGGGAAGACTAAGGGAAAGCAAACCATCCCATGTAGCTGAAAGAGATGGAGCAAGATTGGTGGGAGAATCAGAGTTAGGCAGAGGCCAGATGCCTGGTCTTTGCAGGCAACGGCAAGAGAGGCACACGGAGGTAAAGCACCTTGTCTGTGGTGACAGAGCTAACACCACTTTTCTCTGACCCTACACCTCAGAGGTCTTAATCACTCTGCCCCTTGTTACGAGCAACATGTTTGAGTCATATTAAAATTCCACCAGATTTTTGGAAAGTCAGCAATACACTGGTGGCTTATATTGAGCTTTCCATCAACTGAAATATTGAGATGTGATTTTTTTTTATGGGAATGCTTATTAATTTGATTCTAGGGTCTCCTGTTTGTAATAACTGATTTTTGAAGAGGTTTTCATTTATTCTTACTATTTATGTTCAAAAAAATTCAGAGTTATAACTTGACAGGAATATTTTACTGAGTGAGAAACAATCTGTTTGCAAACAGAGAGACTTCAAACCCAAAAGTGATATGAAGTTCAGAAGCATAACGTTACAGGATGACTTATAACGTGAAAATGAAGAAGTTATTTAATCTTTACAATGACTGGTTTTTGCAGTGAGAATTACCACAGCAGGGGATTACTTAAAAGCGATTATCTCATATCATTTGAGGAAGATGACTTAAATTTCATTTATGATTATCAAACGTATTTACTAGAATAATCTTTAAGTTTCACTTCTGCTCTTGAAATAAGCTAGACTAAGTTTTGCTTCTATGGCTTAACTGGTTTTATCTACTCGTGATTTTCAAGACTGGTCTCCATTTTCCTTTATTTTAACCTATTTCACTTTGCTCTTTTCAACATTCTTATTTATTGATTCTTCCTCTCAGCTTTATGTGTTCTAATAAGCTTGCTTTCTACATCTTCTTACAAGAGCTTAATAAAAATAGTGGACAGGAAAAAGGACAAAGTAGTTTGTCCTGACTGATGCAAGTACCTGCGGGTTGTCATAAGGCTACTGAATTATCTTTAAGATAGACTGGGCCAAGTTACAAAACACTTTCATTCTTAAAAACTTCTTCCATGAGTTTATTAAGGAAGATTTGTCTAAGGATGTACAACATTCTCATGAACACCTAGCTGAGTACATTGATTTTTTTTTAAAAGGGAAAGTAGTTTAGTTTGGCACCACATGTTTATCAAACATAGGAAAATGACTAGTGTTCACTGTCTATATTTCTAAGATGTTAAAACAATTTTCTTAATCATCTGTCCTAAAATTTTGTATGAATAAATAGCATGCTTACTCAACTGGAGGTTGTAGGTGTTATCTGTTTGAAGAATGAGCCAGCAGTTATCTATCCCACATCTTATGGAACCAATTACTAATCCATGTAAATTCTTGTAATATTAGTGATGACAATTCTGACTTTACGTATTGAATATAGGACATTTGGAGCCAAGATATGAACTCTATTACAACAGTAAGGTTTAGCCTTAGTATCTCTCAATGTATCTTGAACTAAAATATTCCCTTGTACTTACTTTGTTCTAACATTTTGTTGTTGTTGTTGTTGAATTACTACTATTAATGAAGAATTTAAAAGCCAAAAAAAGAAAGGAACTGGAAATCTACTCAATTACTTTTTCTTGTTCATTGTAACATCATCTGCCAGAAGCTGAGTCTGGTCCTTCTTCTCTTTGATGCAAACTTGATTCTAAAACAACTCTTTTTTTCTCCCTTAGTTTTTGTCGCAGTTCTCCTTACATTTTGGATTTTAGCCCACTTGACACTATCCTCAAAAGTTCAAATGTTTCTTTTCTCTCTGCCCATGATTAAATGTCCTTTTATTTCTTTTTTCCTATACATATATTTAAAGTACAGACTTATTATAGATTATCCTACACTGTTACATTATTTTCTTTAGATAGTCTTCCCATTTCTTTAAGTACGGAGTGTTTTGGTTTGTATTGTAATGTTTTTAGAAGCTTATTCTTCTTGCGTGATTTTCTTTACATGGTGATTAGCTTTATAGTTATGCTTACATTTTCTCTAAGCATTTAAATACATGTTTTTCACTGTTTATGATGTTTGAGATTTACTTCAAAATACTCTATAAAGGAGGGAGGGGACTCAGATGGTAGAATAGATAAAATAAGATGGGCAATCTGTTGGTAACTGTTGAAGGTGAGGAGGACCTGCTGGCTTATTGCACTGTTTTCTCTACTTACATATAATTTTGAAATTTTCCATAATAAAAAATTTAAAACAAACGAAAGAGACTGTAAATTAGTACCAGCTTTCTAAAGAGTACTAACAGAAACCCTATTAATGCATACATTTAAGACACAAATTTCATGTCTAGAAATAATGAACATGAGTCAAAATTTTTCTTATATGGTGTTTAGCATATTATTTTTATGGTAGTGAAACAATTTAAATAATGTAAATGATCACCTATAAAATACTAATTAAATGAAACATGTTACTTACGATAGAATACATTGAATCATTAAAAAGAAATAGATTTACGTAAGTACGTGCAAATTTAAAAATCTTTATTAGATGTTATATATATTCATATATCTATTGGACATTATATATATATATATGTATATATATTCTGTACCATATACTCACCTGTTTCTTAGCTTCTAAATGGTGTATATCTTGTTGAGATGCACTGCTGGTCCTCTTCTCTTAAATTTTATTGAACATATTGTACCGTTTCATTTTCTCATTTTGATCCTGAGTTGTGGACTAATCTCTTTTTTTAAAGTTTACATTCACTTCATACAATATTGGTGAAAATATAAGTTGGTACAGCCATGATGGAAAATATGGAGATTCCTTAAAAATTAATAACAGAAATACCATACAATCCAGCAACTCCACCTTTGGATATTTATCTAAAGAATATGAAAATGCTAATACGAAAAGAGAAATTTACCCTTATGTTCACTGCAGCATTATTCACAATAGCCAACATATGGAAGCAATAGCCAACATATGGAATCTAAGTGCCCATCAACGACTGAATGGATAAAGAAGATATGGCATATATGTACAATGGAATACTACTCAACCATGAAAAAGATGAAATCTTGCCATTTTCAATAACATGAATGGACCTTGAGGGTATTATGCTAATTGAAAAAGTCAGACGGAGAAAACAAATGCCATATGATTTCACTCATATGTGTAATATAAAAAAAAAAAAAACCAAAGAAACAAATGAAAAAACCCAAATCCAACAAAAACAAACATAGATACAGGAAAGGCATGTTGGTTACCAGACGGGAAGAAGCACTGAGGGAGGGCAAAATTGGTAAATGATCAACTGTATGGTGCTGGATGGAAACAAAATTTTTGGCAGTGAGCCTGCTCTAGTGGACATAAAAGTAGAAATGTAATATTGTCCACATAAAACATAAACCCAGCAATGTTCTCCTAGGGCAGTCTACCCAAGCAATAGAAATAAAAGCAAAAATAAACAAATGAGGCCTAATTAAATTTACACACTTTTGCATAACAAAGGAAACCATAAGCAAAACAAAATGACAACCTACAGAATGGGAGAAAATACTTGCAAAAGATGAGACTGACAAGGGCTTAATTTCCAGAATATATAAACAGCTCATACAACTTAATAAGAAAAAAAACAAACAATGCAATCCAAAAATGGGCAGAAGAACTAAACAAGCAATTCTCCAGTGAACACATACAAATGGCCAATTGGCACATGAAAAAATGCTCAATATTGCTAATTATCAGAGAAACGCAAATCAAAACTACAAAGAGGTATCACTTCACACTGGTCAGAAGGGCCATCATTCAAAAGTCCACAGACGATAGAGAGGCTGTGGAGGAAAGGGAACCCTCCTACACTGTCAGTAGGAATGTAGGTTTGTGCAGCCATTGTGGAAAACAGTATGGAGATTCCTCAAAAGGTTAAAAATAGACTTACCATATGATCCAGCAAGTCCTACTCCTGGGCATATATCCAGAAGGAACCTTAATTAAAAAGACACCTGCACCCCAATATTCATAGCAGCACTATTTAAAATAGCCAAGACATGGAAACAACCTAAATGTCCACTGGCAGATGACTGGATAAAGAAGTTGTGGCATATTTATATAATGGAATACTACTCAGTCATAAAAAATAATAAAATAATGCCATTTGCAGCAACACAAATGTCCCTGGAGAATGTCATTCTAAGTGAAGTTAGCCAGAAAGAGGAAGAAAAATACCATATGATATCACTCATATGTGGAATCTAAAAAAAAAAAGAGAAACAAACTTATTTACAAAACAGACACAGATTCACAGAGATAGCAAATTTATGGTTACCAGGGGGCAGGGGGTGGGAAGGGATAAATTGAGAGATCAAGATTTGCAGATACTGACTGGTATATATAAAATAGGTAAATGAGTTCTTACTGGATAACACAGGGAGCTATATTTGATATCTTGTAGTAGCTTACAGTGAAAAGGAGTATGAAAATGAATATATGTATATTCATGTATGACTAAAGCATTGTGCTGTACACCAGAAGTTGACAGAACATTGTAAACTGACTATACTTCAATAAAATATTTTTAATGTCATATACCAATGTTACCTCAATAAAAAATAAATTTAAAAATTAAAATACAAAAAAAGTTAACATTTAGTCATGAAGACAAAGTAAACAAGCTTATCATTTCTGAATATACCATGTAGATCTGTACCAAAAATAAAGTTGGCCCAACAGTCCTAGTGTTGAAAATATTTATCACATAGCTTTATTTCTTAAAAATTGTGTGTGAATTCTAGGAAATAAACTTACAACTTATATGGATTAAAGAGATACAGCAATAGTACTTTTTAAAAAAAAACCCTCATTTCCACAAAGCAAATCCATCTAGAAGGAAACATCGTCATTAAGTTCTCTGTAGGCTTGTTTTACTTTAGACTTTCAGTGTTTTAGTGCACAGATTAGCTTAAATATTTGAAGGAATATGTGCTGTGAGGAAAAGCTTTAATTATGTTGGATTATACTAATTTATTTTTATCTATCAGGTTTATTTTGATCAAATTTATCATTATAATATGTTTCTTATAGTATTAACAAATATGCTTGAGATGTTACATTTTAACATTGTAAAACTGATATCTATGAAATAAACAAATTAAAATTTGTTTTAAACCAAAATAAAATATTACAGTGGTAAATGGATATAAAGGAACCTATCCTACTGAGCTACCTATTCTTTCAGGAATTATTATAAAAAATAGAAAATATTACTAGGCCAGGTAGTCAAATCCTGGAGAAAGGCGTTTTTAAAAATCTGTATGAATTTAATACTGTTCCATAAAAATTTGTCCAAGTCTAAACGTCCTTGACTTGACTGCATGACTGAGATTCTTTAAGAGGAAAACAAGCACTCTGGTGCAATCTGCCTAATGGATGTCCTTTTATTTGTTTCCATTGTTTCTTTTTCCTTTCCTCTCTCTCAAATGCTCCCAACTTGAAAGATTTATTCTATCCTATAGGTTGAGTGGTCTTCTTTAGACAAGAAAGAACTTGGATAGGAAATAAAGTTAGGGTTACACTGAGTGAACTTCCCAGCAATCAACTTAGATACTTGTCAAAAGTAGTGTGATATCTGGCAAGGTAATTGACAGTAACATTGACTTGATTGTCTTAACGTGTCAACAGCACAGAAAAGCTCAAAATCTGCTTTTTAATAAGTGGATGGTACCCCCAGGCTAAAGAATAATGAGTGTACTCTTTTTGGGTACTCTTTTTGGGGCATCTTCTCTTTATTTAACCTACTGTTCTGTACTGTATGTATTGGAAATAGACACCACAGGTATCTAGTTTGAAAATACAGCTCTTATAAATCAGTGTCTCTCTGCATAACAGAGATAAGGTAGCTTTTGCAGAAAGTAAATGGGGGTTGGATAGGGGTTTCTGAAACTGAAACAGTAGATGTCAGGAAAATACAACACCACATTACAAACATATGCCACTGTTTCCTTAGTTTATATCTGAACCAATTTGTAACTGCTCACCTGTTGATCTAGATTTTAGCATCTCATGAAAATATTTAAGTCAAATACATATTCTACTTTATACTTTAGAATGATAAAACAGAACTAAATGCATTTAGAAATAAAACTATTACAGAGAAAGACAAATATCATATGATATCACTTATATGTGGAATCTAAAAAAAATGATACAAATCGTATTTACAAACTAAAAATAGACTCATGGCCATAGAAAACAAACTGTAGGGTTACCAAAGGGGAAAGGACAGGGGAGGGGTAAATTAGGAGTTTGGGATTAACAGATACATATTACTATATATAAAATAGATAAACAACAAGGACTTACTGTATAGCACTGGGAACTGTATTCAGTTTCTTACAATAACATATGATGGAAAGAATATGAAAAAAACAGATATGTATATGTAAAAAAGAACTTTTAAATGACTTTTGTAATAAGGTACATAAGTATGAGAGGAGACACTAATGAATATACAACATATCTAATTACAAACTGCACAAGAAGTACATAATGCAGATCCTTCTATAATGCATGCAGTCTAAGATTCTGTCTATGGTCTGAGACCTAAAATGCATTATTTACAGTAGCCAACACATGGAAACAGCCTAAATGTCCATCAACAGATGACTAGATAAAGAAGATGTGGTATATTATACAATGGAATACTATTCAGCCATAAGAACCAACAACGTAATGCCATTTGTAGCAACATGGATGTCCCTGGAGAATGTCATTCTAAGTGAAGTAAACCAGAAAGAGAAAGAAAAATACTATATGAGATCGTTCATATATGGAATCTAAAAAAAAAAAAACATAAATACAAAACAGAAACAGACTCTTATAGACATAGAATACAAACTTGTGGTTGCCAAGTGGGCGGGGGGTGGGAAGGGACAAACTGGGATTTCAAAATGTAGAATAGATAAACAAGATTATACTGTATAGCACAGAGAAATATATACAAGATCTTGTGGTAGCTCACAGTGAAAAAAGTAAATGTGACAATGAATATATGTATGTTCATGTATAACTGAAAAATTGTGCTCTACACTGGAATTTGACACAACATTGTAAAATGACATAACTCAATAAAAAATTTTTTTAAAAATTTAGAAATCAAAATAAATAAATAAAATGCATTATTTACTTAATTTTGTTCATTATTTTAAGAGTAATATATTTAGTTGTTTTTGAATTTTAAAAAAAAGAAGAAACAAGTAAAAATGAGGAATTATAGAACTTTGTATAAATATTTCCTTACAGAGAGATGCTATTTTATGAAGATTCCTTGAAAGTAAAATAACAGCAATGAAAATTTTCATTAAGAAATGAGTCAATATGCTTCAAAAAAAATCTACCACAGGTAATAAAATTGGATAGAACTTACACACACACTTACAGACAAGTACAAGTAAAACTGGAAATCTGAATAAAATTGGTACACTTCATCAATATCTATATCTTGGTTGTGAATATTGTGCTATAGTTTTGCAAAATGTCACTATTCAATTGGAGAAAATGGGCAAATAATATAAGGGACCTATATGTTATTTCTTACAGCTACATGTGAATCTACAATTATTTATAAAAACATTTATTTAAGAAAATCTACATTTTAATGGATATACACTTAAATTTTCAGGTGACAAAATATGGTCAACTGATATTTAATTGAAATCTGGTTGATACACACTTATGTTAGTTTCAGGTGTACTACAGCAATTTGACATTTGCATATATTGTGAAATGATCACAATAAGTTAAATAACCATCTGTCCCCATACAAAGTTACAACAGTATTATTGACCATATTCCTTATGCTGTATATCACATCCCCATGGCTTATTTATTTTATAACTGGAGGTTTGTACCTCTTAACTCCCTTCACCTATTTCCCCAACCTCCATCCTCTTCCCTCTGGCAACTACCATTTGTTCTCTGAGCCTCTTTTAATTTTGTTTTCTTTGTTTTCTCTTTTAGATTCCACATATAAGTGAGATCATACAGTATTTGCCTCCCTCTGACCTACTTATAATACCCTCTAAAGCCATCCATGTTGTCACAAATGGCAGGACTTCATTTTTTATGTCTGAGAAATATTACACTGTATGTACGTGTGTGTCTGTGTTTATGTGTGTATATATATACACATCTTATTTATCCCTTCATATATCAATAGACACTAATGTTGCTTCCATATCTTGGCTCTTGTAAAATAATGCTGCATTTGGTGAGTATATATCTTTTTGAATTAGTGCTTTATTTTCTTTGGATAATACCCAAAAGTGAAATTGCTAGATCCTGCAGAAGTTCTATTTTTCATTTTTTTGAGGAACCTCCATACTGTTTTCCATAGTAGCTGCACCAGTTTGTAATCCCACCAACAGTGCACAAGGGTTCTTTTTCCTTCACATCCTCACCAACACTTGTTATTTGTTGTCTTTTTGATGTTAACCATTCTGAAGGGGTGAAGTCATATCTCTTTGTGGTTTCAATTTCCATTTCTCTAATTACTGGCAACGTTGAGTATCTTTTCAGTGTCTGTTGGCCATCTGTATGTATGTCTTCTTTGGAGAAATGTCTAGTCAGGTCTTCTGCCCATTTTTTAATAGAGTTGTTTGGGTTTTTTGATGTTGAGTTGCATGAGTTCTTTGTATATAGTTGACCCTTGAACAACACAGCTTTGAACTGTGTAGGTCCACTTATACCAAAAATTTTTTAATAGTTAATACTACTGTACTCTGTGGTCCATGGTTGGTTAAATCTGCAGTTGGTTGAATCTGTGGATATAAAACCATGAATACAGATAAATTGCATATATGAAGGGCTGAAAATAAGTTACACAGAGATTTTAAACTATATGGAAATGCATTGTTCAAGGGTCAACTGTACTTTGGATATTAACCCCTTATCAGTATATTGTTTGCAAATATTGTCTCCCATTCAGTAAAGGTTTTTAATTAGATATAATGCCATTTGTTTATTTTTGCTTTAATTTCCCTTGCCTGAGGAGACAGATCCCAAAAAAAATATTGCTAAGACCAATGTCAAAAAGCATAGTGCCATAAAACTTCTGAGTTTTATTGTTTCAGATCTTACATTTAAGTCTTTAATCCATTTTGAGATATTTTTGTATATAGTGTGAGAAAGTATTTTAATTTGATTCTTTTGCATGTAGCTAGTCCAGTTTTCCCACCACCGTATATTGAAGAGGCTCTTTTCCCCATTGTATATTTTTGCCTTCTTTGTCATAGATTAACTGATTATATAAGTGTGGATTCATTTCTGGGCTTCTCTGTTCTGTTCCCATTGATCTGTCTGTTTTTGTACCAGGACCACACTGTTTTGATTACTGTAGGTTTGTAGTATAGCTTAAAATCTGGGCTCGTGATACCTCCAGCTTTATTCTTTTTTCTCAAGATTGTTTTGCTACTGGGGTCTTTTGTGTTTATGCACAAATTTTAGAACTTTTTTTTCAGTTGTGTGAAAAATACCTTTGGTATTTTGATAGAGATTGCATTGACTGTTGATGGCTTTAGGCAGAATGGTCATTTTAACAATACTAGTTCATCCAACTCATGAGCGGTATACCTTTCCATTCTTTTGTATCATCTTCACTTTCTTTCATCAATGTCTTATAGTTTTCAGAGTACAAAGCTTTTACCTCTTGCTTTAGATTTATTCCTAGGTATTTTTTTATGCAATTGTAAATGGGATTTTTTTTCTTAATTTGTTGTTAGTGTACAGAAATGCAACATATTTCTGTATCCTGCAACTTTACTGCTACTTTACTGAATTCACTTACTAGTTCTAATAGTTTTCAGTAGTGTTTTTAGGATTTTCTGTGTGTAGTATCATTTAATCAGTAGGTTAGCTTTTACCAGTGAGATTTTTCTTTCCATAATTTTCATATTTCTAGTATCTTTTCTTTTCCACTTAAGGAAGTCCCTTAACATTTATTCTATAGCTAGTTTAATGGTGCCAAACTCTCTTAGTTTTTGCTTATCTGTAAACTCTGTCTCTCCTTCAAATATGAATGATAACCTTGACCTTACCAGCTTGAGTGTTCTTGGTTGTAGACTTTCCTTTCATCACTTTGAATATGTCATTCCATTTCCTTCTGCTGAAAAGTCAGCTGATGTGTTTATAGGAGTTCTCTTGTATATAACTAGTTGCTCTCTCTTGCTGCTTTTAAGATTTCTCTTTTTATGAGAAATCCTCACATGAAATGTGGAAGTATATTAATAGCTAATTCATAGAGTTGTTAGGTTTAAATATTTTACTTTTTGTGCATTTATTAAATGCATGTATTTATTAAATAGTTGGGATATTTTTTCTCATTGATTTACTTAGTCTTAAAACCCAAGCAGAAGACAGAAGATATAACTAATTCACTCAACCACTTGTCCTATTTTAGAGGAATATCCTGGCAAGACTCTGTAGACCAGTACAGTTTCCTTGTAATTCATGATGCATTTGAAATAATACATATTCACTGCCTAATTATGGATATTTTTTGTAATGGAATAGAAACATTTGTAAAAGAAGGTTTCTATTCAAAACAATGTCAGACAAAGACCTATATGAAGATATTCATAGCAATTTTAATCACAATAGTTCTGTTCTGGAAACAACCCAAACACTCATCACTTAGAGAATGGAGAAGCAAATAAAGGACAATACTTCTCAGCAATGAAAAGAAACAAATTGTTTGTACATGCAAAGTACAATATTGTGGACAAATTCCCAAAGCATTAAACTAAGCCCAGACTGAAAGATTACATACATTGTCTTTCCATTTATAGTATATTCTAGGAAAATTAAAACAATGGTGACAAATCAATAGTTGCCAAGGACTAGAGGTGGGAGAAGGGAATTGACTGCAAGAGGGTAAGGAAATTTTTGAAGGTGATGAAGATTTTCCACAGTTTGATTGTGGTCATGATGACATGACTATATATACTTTCAAAACTAATCAAACTATGCAATTAAAAAGGGGGAATTTTATTTTATATAAATTATATATTAATAAACCTGACTTTGAAAGTTTTACTACTTGCTTTGTTTATACTTTCTATCTCAACTTTCAAGGTTAGGTCATCTGAACCATATTTAAGCAATATCTGCAGAAGTATCTTCCCTTCTCTGTGCTGGAAAGCATGGTCTGCAGAGCCGCATTCTCACTGGAGCTTTTCAGAAACACTCTTTCATGCCCTCTCCTTTCCCTGCCCCTGTAAACCTCTGAATCATGTTCTAACAGGCTCTTTAGTTCATACCAAAGTTTTAAAAGCACTGTTGGCTTACAATAAAATAAAAAACTATGGTCATTATTCCAGCAATAAATATATACTTATGGTATATTTAAATCTGCTATCTTTATTTCTCCACATTCTTACATACACAATAACTTTTTGGTTAGTACGCTGTTGCATTGTAGTGTCATTTTATTAATCACCTCTTAGATAACCTAAGTTGAAATTTTAGCCTGTGTTGTGTTGCCAGTGCATTTTATAACACTGGCACAAGGCAATAACAACTAAATTTCCAACTTCTCTGCGAAAGGTTTGGGAAAGATGCCTCCTTCTGACCTCAGAGGAAAGCATCATCCACATTTCACAAATATTAAAATGTAAAAAATAAAATTTGAATTGGTCTTAGAAATATATATCTCTCGTAAAATCCCCTTATCTAGAATAACAGGAAATAATTACTAATTCTGAAGAAAAGGCTAAAGTGAGACAAGTAGATACTTCAATTAAAAAAAAAAATACATGCACTGTGTTGGGAAAGAAAAGGCATAAATCTAACAGACACTCTTTCGCTCTTTTGGAGCCAGACTTTCTTCCAACATTGATGTAACTTTTGCTGTGGCTAGCTGAGTGGCCCATTCTTCTCCTCAGAGAATGGAGCCGCAGCCTTCTGGCCAGGGTCATTGCCACATCCCCAGCATTATTGGTGGTTTTAGAGGCAGTCCACACTAACTCTGTGAACAGTTAAAATATGTCTGGAATTTAAATGTGTAGGCTGTGTATGAATTGTTTTCTGGAAATTAGCTTCTACTGTGCTTCATTATACCAACTGACAACAGACTGGCATTCACAGAATGAACTATTCATTTATTAAACCCTTTCTTTATGCAGATGTCTTGGAGAATTACAAAGGTATGAGCTGGAGAACCAGACTGAGATAGATTTAATCTTTTTCTCTCTGATTTGGGACAATGTACTTAACCTCCCCCAGGTTCAGTTTCCTCACCTATACAATAGAAATTACAACCATGCAACTATGGTCATTGTGAAAATTAACTGAGATAATGGATTATCTAAGATAGTGCTGATTATTTTTATTGTTATTTAATAAATATAAATTAAGACTCTCATCTGCGTCAGGCACTGCATTCCCGAGGAAGAGAAAGGCGTGCAATTAAATTAAAACAGGATCTTGCCCCCTGAGGCATTCCATGGTTCTCAAATGGGGATGCAGTTGCCTCTCTAGGAATTTTTAAAACAGTGTTGGGGTGTTATTAGCTATTAAAAAGACAGGGTGCTGCTGACACTGCATGCCCAGGGATCTTGAAGCTTTGAAAATGCATGGGATAGACCCCAGTCCGAGCAACAATAGCAAAAATTATCTCACCCAAAAGGCCAATACCGTTCCTATAGAGAAAGAGTCTGGTAGAGGTGGCTGACAAATAAATCAACTAATAAAGTAACAGGAAAACAAATGCTGTAATAAATGCAGTAAGAATATCATCATCAATATCGCCATCATTGTAATAAAATGGCAGCTTTTTACAATTTAATCTTTAAAACAAACCATAAGGGAGGGTATCATATAGCAGTGCTTCTCAAACTGTAATGTGTATAAAAATCAAATGTTGATCTTGTGAAAATGAAGATTCTGATTCAGTAAGTTTGGGGTGGAGCCTTTGGAACAAATCAGCAGCAGACCACACTAAATAGCATGTTATATACAATTGTAGTGACACTGATGGTGCTCCACCCAAAGCCCCCAAGACACCTGTTAGCACTGTCGTGCTTCCCCGCTTTCCCACCCCCACCCCATCCCTCCCCCTACCCAAGATTTACTGTTAACACTTCTACCCACCACTCCACTGGGGAGACGTTCTAAAGCTACTTGGAACTGCTTTGCCCAAACCCATATCAAGTTGGAACTACCTGGATGTTTAGATCTCTCTGGAATAAACTTCAGGTAATGACCTATTGATAGGAGAGCACTAAAAAGCCCCATTTCTTTGCCAAGTCAGGACAGACACCAGGCGTCACATCGTAGATTGAATTCTCTTGCAGAGTTGAGCTTAAACTCCCCTCTTCCAGAATTTGCCTAAAATCATACCCTTACTTGCCTTTCCCCTGCCTGGTTTCCATTACTGCCTTTGAAGTTTTTCATGCGAATGCTTCTTAATAAATAACTTGCAGATGGAGTTTCATCTCACTTTCTGCTTCTGGAGAACCCAACCCTAAGATGTCCTCAGTTCCTCACTTTTCCCCTATTCACACATCCTTTTGGCTCCCCTTCCAAATTATATCCCCATTTGAGTAGCCAAGCTTTCCACTAAACGGAACTTGGACATATTTTTCAGAAATAATGCAGAAAGAGCTGCACCCTTTTTAGCTCCAACCTGAAATTTTAAAGCTTTAAAGTGAAAAATTCATGAGACTCTTAGAAAGATAGTCATTCAGGCTAGCGAAGTTTAGCCACATTGCATCATCCTTAATAAAATTTTGCTTTATCATAGTTACTAAGCAGAAAAAGTTTAAGTCAATTTGAAAATAAATATTTTTAAAACTAGTTCTTATTTTATGGGAGCAGTGATACATCGTAATGCATAGCTCACTGTGGAAATGTATCAAATGAACAGTAAAAGAAAATTTCAACAAGAGACTTAGAAGGGAATGACTCAGTGTGTTACAGAAGAGATAGATGAGTTTGTGACAATAAGGAGGCAGCAGGCAAAGTTTCAGGGACACAGGTTAAAAACCGTACTCGCCACACCTGTTAGCCTTCTAGATGACTGATGAAAGGATAGAAGGTGGTAGACAAATCAGGCTTGACGGCAGAAAAGATTTTGTGATATTTGGGTATTGTAAGATGTTTTAAGCTCATTTTAAATGACTTAAACATCACAAAGCAAATGAGAAACCAATGGTTGCAGGTTGGCCTTCCTCTCTGATAAAAAGGCAAGTTACATTGCTTGAAAGATCATCTGACCTGCACTATTAAATGATGGGTCTTCATTTTATTCAGAACGTATTCATGTGTCAAATTTTAGAAAATGGTATAAAGATGTTAGAAAGACAATCTTGAAAATACTTGACATATATGTTTCATATTTTAAAATGTAAAAACCAGTGAAATTCACATTCTTAAAGAGCTGTAATAATTTAGAAGGCAGATGTGAAGCCGTTCATCTCACCTATCAAAGTGATCTGAGGTAAAGTTAGTTGAGACGTATGACTTGGCTCTAGCATTTTCCGTGATATTCTCTCTGAGTTCCATTGTGGGCATTGGGGTAGGAGTTCATTTTTCAATCATTTTCTTCTCTTTTTAGACACATATATAATTTAATATAATTTTAGAGACCTCATTATATTATCATTTTGTCCTCTCTGCTACACTTTTTAAGTGTTACATCTTTCCTATTTGAATACAGAGTTTTCAAATAATAATGAACTTGTCAGCCTTCTGATTGACATATATCTAATGTCATATTTTAACTGGATCTGAAAAAATGAAGCAACTCTAATAAAGTAAGTATGATAAATATGATAGATAGACTCGTTTTAGTAGAGGAAACCTGGAAATGGAGTTCATTTACACATGGCCGAGTTTCCATGGGCTGCATCTCAGGCACATTACCACACCCAGAGTAGCATTTATTCTCATTGATACAGTTCCTTTCCAGATCAGATTTGGAGAGAGGGATTGGTATATTGGATCCTCAGATGCAACAGCCCATAGCACATGTTTTTATAAACTGGAAGCTTTTACTTATTTTCTCAGAACTGTATCACTGTACAAATTTTAAAGACTTGAGAGTTCTAATGCTTAAAATAACTACAAGATACATGAGTATTATATTATTTACCTCTAGAATGTCACCTCCATTAGGACCTGGATCTTTGTCAGTTTTGTTCACTGATGCATGTGCCTAGAATTGTCTTTAGCACCTCATAGGACACGGAAAGGGACACGGACACACACGGACACACACACGGACACACACACACACACACACACACACACACAGAAAAAGTGTGAGTAAATAAATCACATGCTGGCAAATCTGCTGTTCCAAGACAGGAATGTGCTGGATTGACTTTGTGTTTTTATTTTTCTTTGTTGCCTATGTGACTTTGCTCATATCTCTGTGTCTTTTATCACCAGGCCCCTATTGCATAAGTCTTTTAAAGTGCTTTGAGTAAGATTGGAATTTTGAGATGCTTTTTCTTATTCCCTTCTATTTGAAGCAAGAAGAAAGAAAACTAGTGCTGACTGAGTGTCTATTATGTGCCGGGCACAGTGTTAGACATGCTAACGTTGGTGATGGTATTAAACAGGGCAGACTGGAGCTGGTCTAATGTGACCTGACTGTATCCTCCCTTTATCTTCATGACAAAGCTGTCAGCAGTTGGGACAGCTGCAAACAAGATTGCTACAGGGTAGCCGTGAATCTGTTTAAGAATCAAGACTAACTTGATAGATGAGAGGGACATCTGTGGGATTCTTTCTGCCAGATCCTGCTTGGAAAAGCACAGACTTTCCTTAGTATTGCTGCTGCTGGGCTCCTTCATTCTTCAGAAGGAGATCCAGTTCCCCTTTATGTGATTTCTAAGAACAGGGGTGCTAACTTTTTAGTGTATTTGTAGTATGCTAAATAGGATATTTAGCTCTCCTTCTGAACAAAACATGTTCCCTTAAGAGCTTTGCAACATTCTTGTGGCCCTAGACCACTGCAGAAGGTTCAAGTTCCATGAGGAGAGAAAGCATTGTGGAAGTAATTCAGGGTTTGGAGCCAAACACGTATTTGAACTCCAGATCTAGAAGTTGCTAGCTAAACTTATCTGGGCTTTGGTTTATTTATGAAGTAAGGGAATTGTTTTCAGGACTATTGCAAGGATTAGACGAATCATGGGTAGTTCCTTTGAATATAATACATACTTAATAAAGGGTACTATAATGATTGGAAGCAGATAAGGTTAGGAAATGGTAATTGTTATCTTTAGATGTATATCGCCCACTTCACCAAGCATACCAAATGAGGAGGTCTGCAGAGTGGCTTCACTTGATAGCTCCTGCTTAATGCCTACCTTTCCTTCAAGCTCCAGCTGTGCCATCCCAAACTAATCTCTTCCAGCATCATTTGTCCTTCCTGTAGTGTAAATTACATGCAACAACCTGTCAGAAAGCCTATGATAAATATGAATTCTGCTCTTTATTCACCTTATGACCTTGGGCAGTTCAGTTCAAGTTCCTGAGTGTCAATTCCCTTCTTATAAAAATGATTATGGGCTTGTATTGAGGATTAAATAAAATTAAAAAATGAAAGCAGTTACAAATGTTAAAATGCTTTACAAGTTGTCTCAGTTATCCATAGCTGTGTAACAAATCACTACAAAAAGTCAATGAGTTAAAACAATAATGATTTATTATTTCTCACAATTCTGAAGTCTGGGCTGGGATCAACTGGGCAGTTCTTCAGCTCAAAGTGGTGTCTGGGGCTGGCTCCTTCATTCACCTGTCTGGTGCCTTTGCTGATGTAGGACAGCAAAATTTGCCAATCCAAGTGTATCGCTTTGACATGAGGATTAATTTAGGCTGATTATTTTTGAAAAACAGAAGACTGGGAAAGTCTTTTCTTTAAACCTGCCACTTAGCTACCTAAAGAATTTAGATAAAGGGCCTGTTCTGGAATAGAGCTATCACCAAAGATATCTGCAAAGAACATGGACTAGTTGTGGTGGAGGAGAAACCAGAGTCCACTCTCCCATCATCCCTGCAGGGCCCCATAAATACTTGTTTACCAGACAGTTTGCTTTTCAGTCTCTTAGAGATTTCCTTTCTCCCCTTTGACGTCCCAAACCACTATCCCCAAGATCCTCTTTTGTCTTAAACTGAAGGTAGTATTTAAAGTGAGGCCATTTTTGTGAGTTACTCAGTCTTCCTGAGTCTCTCCCATTATACATACTATTAAACTTGTGTTTGATTTTCTTCTGTTACTCTGTCTCATGTCAATTTAATTCTTGGACCAGCCAGAAGAATCTAGATGGGTAGAGGAAAATTTATTCTTCTCCGACACTGACATGGCTGGAATAGGTGGGGTCTAACTAGATACCTCTATTACCACATGTCTGCTCTGGCAGGGTAGCCAGACCATCTCACATGGTGGCTCAGGGGTCCAAGTGAGCTTGCTCCAAGAGGACAAGCCTTAAGCCTCTGCTTGCATCATGCTTGTAAAAGTTCTGCTGGTCACAGGCTAGTCTCACAGTCCCTATGTGAGGTGACTACACAAGTATATGAACACAGGGAAGTGTAGGTCATTGAACAGTCTGCACACCAATGTTAGCAGTAATTATCATTGTCACTCCACCTCTGTTGTATTTTGGCACCTGCTTTGCTTTTTTTAGAGGGGAGGAGGCAGAATATATGTTGTGTATAACTTGTCATCTTCTCGCTCCAAGGAGATTACAGATTTTTTGGTGGCAGTGGCTGTGCTCTAGGGTTATTTTATGTTCTTACAAAGATACTACTGTAGGATGTGGGCTTTGAAACCTTTGCAGACTAGGTCCAAATCCTTCCCAAGTCTGCCACTTACCAGCTTTATAGTCTTAGGCAGATTACTTAACCTCTCTGAGCCTGTTACCTCATGTGCAGAATGGGGTAATAATATTTTCTTCCCTCACATGGTTGTTATGAGAATTAAATGTGTTATTAGGGGAAAAAAAACAGCTCCTGGTCTGGAATAAGCTTTAAATGTTATTGTTATAATACTTTATTGATAAAGATGGCCTGGTGCACTCATTTAATTTGTGTCTGATTCTCATCCCTGAGCCCCATTCTAACATTTCATGAAATGATGGATTTCTTGAGTAATTTTTTTACAGCCTCAAAAATTGCAAGAAGCATTTACAGGTAAAATAAAATCAACTGTATTTTAACATTATATTCTGACAAGAAGTTAAGGCCTTGTATTTTTGTACATCACTTTTCCAATTAAAAAAGGAGGAAACTATTTTGGTTACATCCTTAATCTTTTTGAATTTGGGTAGTCATATTTGATACTTTGATTTAAATATGTATTAAAATAGTTATGCAAAGATACTGTAATTAAGAAGCTAATGATTGTTATTGAAACTTCTTTGTAGACTAATGCTCCATGATACAAAATTAACAAGGATATTTCGACTTTGTTTACATGTAAAAATTGTAGTGTGTATATTGGGACCTAAAGGCACTCTCTGAATTATATTCAAGTTATTCCTGCCAGTACACTACCTTCTCTAGAATTTAACAGAATTATTTCTGAGCACGAGGATGTAGCTGGCAGCATCAAACAATTGATTTTCTACTCACGTTCCCTCTTTTCCACTCAATGAATTTTACTGCCCATGGGCAGCAACAGTTGTACCCTCTAATTCACTCCACTGTTCTCCTCCTCACATCCACAAACTGAAGTCTGCAGACAAAAAAAAAAAAACTTCTTTTTGGGAAAAGATGAGTAAGATTAGACCATGAAATGTCACTACACCGAGGATCAGGACAATTAAGAATGTTAAATATTAGACATTTTTATTTAGCAAATACTAGCTTGATTAACTTTTGTGTTTTTTTTTAAATAACACCATATGTATTTGAAAACCTTTAAAGCATTAATTTGTTCTTTTGCATTAGGAGCTACTAAATTCTCTATACATTTTTCAATATAGAGAATATTGCCCATGGGAGATACAAATAGTTTGCAAACACATTTGCCCTCCTTGACTTTTCAATGGGCCTGTATTGCTAGCAGTTTCTATAAGTGCATTTCCCTTTGTTTTTTTCTCTTGATCTAAGCATTTTCTTTAAGACATATGCTTTCTACAAGAAAAATAACATATATGTGTTTTAGTGTTCAGTGTATATTCAGGTGATTCATATATTGGCTGGGGGGCAAGAGACCAGATGGAAAAGTGTTAAGAAAAGAAGGATACAGTTTTTCAGGTAATGGAAGCGTGAAAGAGAAGGAAAATGATGAAAGATACTGTTTCTGTTTTCTTGCTGACCTAGGGAACATAGTTTAGAAGTATATTTGAATTGCCTAAGCCTGTGTTTTTGACATAGCAGGAAAAATTATATAAATCAGAAAACTGCTTGTCTTTCCCCCAAAATATATTCCTTGACCATTATTTGGTTTAATATATATAATGAGCCTGTGCTAGTTTTTCCTTTATCAAGCATTTACTGAGTATGTGCTGTGTGCTTGTTACATAATCCCTCCCTCAAATATCTTAACTCCTAGTGTAGCAGACAGAAATGTGGACGAATAGGTGCAAAAACAGTTACACAGATTTCTTGGTAAATCTCTGTGCTTTGTAAAGAGGGGATGGACATGAGAGAATTGTCATAAAAACATTTATAGAGGAGAAAGCACTTTTAAATTCAAAGGTAGACACAAAAACCCACAGTGATTAAGGGGTCCTTTCAGTTCAAAAATATAAAAAATAGAAGAGAAAAGTTTGAGTTAACCAAAGATAAAACAAATGGATAATTTTCCCCCAAATTAAATCAAGATTTACAATAGTAAGGATGATAACTGAAAATACATTTTCATGCATTTATCAAAGCCTATTTGAAATTTTATCAGGAAATCTTTTCTAGTTTTGTGAAGAAAAAAACAATTACAGAAAACTTAACTCAGTGCATATTTATTCACTCAACAAATACTCCTGTGGCTTCTGCTATGTGCCAGCTGCCACATGAATTACTGGGAAGAAAATAGTAAAAAAGAAACCAGAGTCCCTACCCTTATGGAACGTGAGCATGAACTGAATGTTAACTTCAAGTCTTCTGTGGTCCCTTCATGAAATCAAATGATACAGGCCATGAAAGCTTCTGTGCTTTCTAAAGTGTGCAAGCAGTTTTGTCAGCTTTCTGGAAACATCCTAATATTGTTAGGGAGCAAATTTGCATTTAATATCTCCTTAACTCAGATCATATTGTTTTCTGTTTTGATTTTAAGAAGAAAATGTGATTGGTAATAACAATAAAATGGGCACAATTATTTAGAAGGGAGTGTTTATGCCAAGAAAATTACAGAGGCAGATTAAGATTTGCAAGGAGATGGCAGTTTTCCAGTAATTGCTCTCTTGATGTCTGTGCAGCAGGTTTGATTCAGGGCTGGCTGCTCTTTGTGAGCTTCTTTCCTTGCAAAGAGAGGTCTGCTGCATCACCTAATGATGTTTTATCTACTCTTCTGTGGTTTCATCCACATCAACACTAACAGTGCTATCCGATGCCACCATCAACATTCGGAGGAAGGTTTGTCTTGCCATCACAAGACTGCTCTCACATCTGCCGTGGAGCGCTCCCAATTCATCAGATGGATATTCTTTTAAAAGGCTTTCCTGGGGAAGAGAAATAAGTATTTGAGAGACGGTTATGATCATTTGTAACCTACTGCACAAGTTTTGATTGTCTTATCATAGGAACGTTTCCAGGTTTTGTGCAGCCTAAAGCTTATACAATTAGAGGAGGGAATACTACTTTAAAAAAAAAATACCAATTACAAATTCAGAATTAGATACAAAAATGAATATTAGAATAAAAAAGGGATCACATTTTTTTCATGTTACAAAAGTAGAAGAGCTGATACACACCATAGATATCACAAAATCCAGCAAAGTAACCGTACATTGTTTTAATTAACTGTCAGAAACACTTCTGTAATGCTTTTTCCCTTTAATTTCTTATGTGGGTATTGATTTCCTCTTTATGAAGGACTTTGTAAGATAATTTTCTGTAGAGAGATTAGAAAGATAACTCAGTCTTTCCACTTAGCATGGTGATCAAAGTCAATTTTTTTTTATTATTGACAGTCTAAAATAGCTTCTTCCAGCTTCACAGCTCATTACTGGTTATGACATGTCAATTTTTAGAATGGTTGCAAAACTGGGGAAATCTTCAATCAAGTTTATTTCATATATGAACTGGCAGATTTGGAAGAACATTTTACAGACTAGCTTGTGGCTCTGAATATTTCGAACTGTTTTTCTGCTTGACCACCCATGTTGTTACAGTGTCAAACCCAGGACACCATCACATCACAATACAGCATCCAACCTGCACTTTTTTTAATATACATATTTTATTGAAGTGTAATGAGTTTACAATGTTGTGTCAGTTTCTGGTGTACAGCATAAGGCTTCAGTCATATGTGAACATACATATATTCATTTTCATATTCTTCTTCACCATAATTTATTACAAGATAGTGAATATAGTTCCCTGTGCTATACAGTATGAACTTTTTGTTCATTTTTTATATATATTACTCACAAACATAGAAAACAAACTTATGATTACCAGGAGGGGAAGTGAGGGGAGAAGGGATAAATTGGAGTTCAAGATTTGCAAATACTAATATATATATATATATATATATATATATATATATATATATATATATATATATATATATAAAATAGATAAATGACCTGCACCTTTTATCAGGAGTTTCATACATCACTCTGGTAAGTGGTCAGAGGATTCCAGGCCTGAGGGCTATAACTTAACCATCTGTGGAAATGAGTGCAAATCACCTAAATTTTTCTTTCTAAATTTCTTTAAAATATACCCAAATCAACTTTCCCTTAGCCTGATGCAAAAAATAGCTAAAGCTGCTTTATTGTCCCTCGTCCAAGTGGAAGCGTGATAGAGGGGGAGGTCGGTATAGAAGGCAACAGGAGTCTTAACTGACTGTAATTAAAATATTTTAATTTTGCCAAACAAGTGAGGGATCCTGACGCCTGAGTTCTGTTAGCTTCCCAGTGAGTCAGCTTCTGCTTTTGATGCATTTACTCGACCTTGGCACACCAGTCTCCCCTGGACTCTGCCTGGTCCAAAAGAAAGTCAGCATCTTATAAGATTTGCTTAACATTCCTCTCAGGAATCGTAACTCCATTCTGCCTTCATTTTCTTTAGCCCTGTCACTTCTGTATCAGACCAAAGACTGATTGATCATAAGACAAATAAGACTGGGAAGCTGAAAAGGTGTGCATGAATCATATGGATCCTCTACAACTCTCTGATCCAAGATCTTGGGTATTAAGTAAGGCTTTCCAAAAAAATTTTTTTGGAGAATGGGCTGAACTTACACCTCTGAGATTTCAGCTGTATTTATTCCTTTTTATTTTGTTTTTGTAGAAGATACATAACAGAACTGAGATGCTCAGTGAATATGAAAGGAATGAGTGCCAGTGACTTCAGTAAATATTGATCAAAACATTTTTTTCTGGTGTATGTGATGGTGAGATTTCTTAGTGAAGTGCTCCCAGCATTTGTTCGACACTGTCTCTAGAACATTTAATGAAACATAATACAGCCTTATCACCAAGGCGACTGGACACGCAGAAGGTGGTGGAAAGCTTTCGTTAAACTGTACCAATGGACTACGAATTTATTCTCTTCCCAAGTTTTCCACCATCAAAAGCCGAGGGAGAAAGATACTAATATGACGAAATCATAGCATCTACTGACAGCACAATAATTGTTTAGTTCTGAACTTTTTGGGGAAAAAAAACAAACTATTTTTTTAGGCTTGTACCTCAGCCACATGTCTTTAATTGACTGAAGTGTGGAATAAAACTTACAAGATAGATGTGAAACAGTTTACTGTTTCGTTGCACGAGGCATGAATGCTGTAGGTGGTTTTTACTTTCATGGGTAATAATGCCATTTTTCAATGAACATCACCAGTTTCCTTGGCACATTTTAACAAATCACTTCTTGAATGGTTAATTATAAAAAAGCCAGCAAAGAGAAAAGTAGAGAGTGAATTATGTGAATCGGAGAAGAAGAAATTTTCCTTTACCCTTCTAGGTTCTTCTGGCTGGTCTAAAAGTTGAATTGACATGAGCCAGATTAACAGGGAAAAGAATCACACAGAAGTTTAATCACACATATACATGGGAGAATAACATATATACATGGGAGGGACCAAGGAAAACTGACTGGGTAACTCACCAAAAGGGCTGAAATCCTCACGTTAAATACCACCTTCGGCCAAAGACAAAAAAGGATGTTGGGGTAGTGGTTTGGGACTTCAGAGGGGAGAAAGGCAATTCACATGGAGTTGGAAAAGCAAATGTTTGGTAAACAAATGTTTGCTGGACCATGTAGAGACATAGGATACAGAGAAATTTTAACAAACAGACTTTCCTGGATCCCTCCTTGTCTACACACCTAGTTCACACTGTAGTTATCTGTGATATCCTCCTTCCTGGGCCAGATCCTCTAACTTCTTCGTTCTTTTAGGCAGTTAGGGGAAAAGTCAAAGATATTCCCAAATCTTTTGGGCCTTGCTTGTTTTCAGCTCAAAATAATCTGCATGCTAGAAAGACATTTGAGGGTAGCAAATTTTGTTTCCCTATAGAGATATAATAAACCAGAACTCAAAGTATATCCAGGGCCTCTGTGTTCCAGCTGACCAGTTAATCCCTAAACTATACAGCTTTTATATCCATAGATATGTCTTAGTAAATCTGGAAATAGAAAATATTCTAAATTGGTAATATTATGAAAGGCAAGTGTTACAGAATAAGAGAACCAACCCACAACTCTATTTTTATTTGTCAGACATATTGTTGAAATTGGAAAGGACCAAATGTCCAACCTACTCATATATAGGTGAGAAAACTGAAATCTAAGGAACTTAAGTGACTTGTCCTAAGCCTATGACCTGCTCATGATAGTCAGGTCTGCTGATTAATCCAGGGCTCTCTTCCCTGAACTAATTTTTTTTTCTATCCATCCTGCAGGGGTGACTAATTTTCTGTGACATGACACTCAGTTTTTAGACTAAGCAGTGTTTGCGATTTTCTCACAAATTACTGCTTTCGGATAGTACCTTATTCTCTTGCTCATAATTGATGAATATAGAAATGTCAACTCTCAAAAAATAAGATTTTGTGGTTGAAATTTTTCATAAAGTCTTATATAAATTCTCTGCATATTTTTTTGCTGCACGTGTTGATTTCCTATTGCTGCTGTAACAAATCATCACCTACAGTGGCTTAAAACAAGACAGATTTATTATCTTACAGTTCTGCAGAGCAAAAGCTCGAAATGGGTCTTACAAGTTAACATTAAGATGGCACCAGTGCTGTGTTCTTTCTGGAAGTTCCAGTGTACAGCCCATTCCCTCATCTTTCCCAGCTTTTAGAAGTCACTCACGTTCTTTGGTTCGTGGCCTGTTCCTCTATCAGCATAACATCTTCCAGTCTCTCTTTGTCGCTAATCCTCCTAACATCCTCTTTATAAAGACCTTTGTCTTTTTTGGGGGGGAGAGGTAATTAGGTTTATTTTTCTTTTATTTTTTTTAATGGAGGTACTACAGATTGAACCCAGGGCCGCATGTATGCTAAGCACATGCTCTACCACTGAGCTACACCCTCCCCCTGTAAGACCTTTGTCTTTTTAAAGACATTAGACCTGAAACTGTTTTAATTTTTATTTTAATTTTAAATTAACTTTAATTTTAATGTTTAATTTAAAAAACATTAGACCTAACTGGATAATCCCAGATAATCACCCCATCTCAAAATCCACAATTTAATCACATCTATCTGTTTTCTCGAACTGCCGTAACAAATTACCACCAACTTGCTCACTTAAAACAGTAAGAATTTATTCACTCATAGTTCTGGAGGGCGGAAGTTTGAAATTACTGTGTTGTGAGGGATACACTCTCTGGAGTCTCTAGGAAAGAAACCTTCCTAGCTCTTCCAGCTTCTGGGGGCTCCAGGCGTTCCTTGGCTTCTGGCAATGTAGCTCCAGTCTCTGCTTGCATCTTTACATCACCTTCTTTATGTCTCTGTGCGTCCGTTTTGCCTCTTACAGGAACATTGTCACTGGGTTTAGGACCTGTCCTAATCCTCATCCCTATCCCTACTTTCATTATATCTGCAAAGACCCTGTTTCCACATAAGGTCATGTTCTGAGGTTCCACGTAGACATGAATTTGGGGGAAACACTATTCAACGTACTACAGACACAAAGCTGTATTAAAGAATTATTATTTATAATTAACTTGCTAGCTAATTTTTTCCTACTCGTCTTTACTTGGAAAAAATAAATAAATAATTAGCCCTCTTCTTCCCCAGTGCTGTGGACCTTTTTCCTGTTATTATTAACATCGCCCCTGCTCTTAGGAATTCTCTCAATGCTAAGTAATAGTAAGAGGAAGAAAGATAGTAATGATTCTCATTGGATTTTTTTTACTATGTACTAAGCATAGTCCTTGATACTTTACATTCAGTCCCACAACAATCAGATGGTTTTATTGTTTTATCTTACACATGAAAAAAAATGAGGTTCAAAAAGCCTCAGTAATTTGGCCAGCATTACATACATAGAAAGTGGCAGAGGTCAGAGTCAGATACAAACAACAAAATAGCCCCCCTCTTCCAATTTTCCAGAGTCTACATCACAAGGTCCATTCTGCCTCAGTCTATTTCCCAAACACATATATTCTTCAATTCTCACTTTTGAATTCACCTCCAGGTTTCTGCACTAGCAATTAACAATTAATGCATCACATTCAAGATTTTTGTATATAAACCTCACAAATAACAACACCACCAACAACTAGAACTTCAAAAGTTTGATGAGTAGCAATAAAAAGGGAAAACAAATCAACCAACAAACAAGGTATCTGTAAACTGTGCTGTTAGATTTGGGAACCACAGGAAGCAGATGGAAAATGCTGAAACATTTATAGAGACACTGAAAAAAAATCTTCTATTAAATTGGAAAGGGTTTTAGGATTCTGGTCTTAGGTCACAACTGAAACAAAAACAATTATAGAAAAACATGACTGTTTGTGAATAAAAGCATGTCCAGAGATTCCTTGACTTACTAAGTGAACTTATCTCGGGAAACACATATTTTCCTAAAATATTGTGAATAGGAGGTGCTGGGCCTCTAAAGTCTCTTGACCTTATAACTATGCAAGTAAACAAACAAACAAGTGAAAGTAACAATATTGTTACCACGTTTGTTGATAAACAAAACTAGGGAAAAATAAAGTGAACATTTGAATAATGGTCCTGAAATAGGAAGGTTTTGGGGTGTTGACAGAATCAGTAAATACCTGACAGTTCTACCTTTTGGTAAGCATTTAATATAAAGAGAGCTTTTTACTCTTTTTCTTCTTTTCCTGTTCTTTCATATTTTTCCCTAGTGATTTAAAATTTTGCTCTTTTATGTGTAGAATGCTTCTTTTCTTCTATGAACTGAGCTATTTTCTACTGTTGAATTTTTCCTAATTTTGTAAGAAAATACAATAAAATTATTGCAAGGGATATGCATGGACTCTCCACCCTTAGTGAGAATCAGTAAAAGGTTCTCTTCAATTGTCCAAGTATCCCTAGCTCGCTACTCTCACTTTCACTCTCTCCCTTGGTGATTTTACATCAAACCATGAGTTTATTAACATCTGTTAAAATGATGGTAGCCAAACCTACAACTCCAGAGATTCTGCTTCTGAGCATATATCCAATCACCTATTGTACTTGTCCACTCGGATCACTTGAGTGACCCCAGTCACCTTAGTTTCCACATATCCAAACCTAGTGACATCACCCTTCATCGCAAACCTGGCCTCCCTGTAAATGGCAGTACCAATCTCCCATTCAGCCACCCGCTACTCAGGGTCCTCCCAGATGGTTCCTTCAGACTCAGGACTTCACTGGTTGCCAAATATGGATGACAGAAAATGTTGTCTTCCAAACATTTCTCATACTTTTCCCTTATCTCTGTGTCTTCTGTTTATTTACATTATCTCTATACCTGGACTCTGGATCCCATTCAAATCATCATCCTTTCGTCATTAAGTAGTTTCATAAAGCTGAATCCTTCAGTGGCTTCCTCTAGCTTTCAACATAGGATTAATAATGATGATGATTGCCATTTTTATGTTTATTACATGTTAGTTACTATTCTAGACACTTGACCTGCATATCTTTGCATTAGTTCTCATCTGTCACCAATCTTGTAAGATAGACATCACTCTAATTTTATAAATGGAGAAACTGAGGTTAAGAAGGCTTAAGTAACTTGCCCAAGACTACTGAACCTAGTTGGTGCTTAGCTGGGGCTTAATCCTAGGATGGCCTTGCAGCAAACCCTTCTATTCCACTGGACCTGTTGCTAAATTACAATTTGTGAAATCAACACATGAGCTCATAATGATCTGTGACACTCCACTGCTGAGCCTCCCTAGCTTGGGCAGTTGCTTCAGCAATACCAAGGTATTTACTATGTCTTCTTCTTTCTTCTCTCTCTCTTCCTCTCTCTCTCTGTCTGTCTCATTAAACTTAATACATATGCATCTTTTAAAAAATTATTCAAGAATACATTCAGGTTATTTAAAAAATTCACTTCAAATAAAGAAGTAATTAGAGTAAATTATCCCTCCTCTACACAGCCCCAATCTCCTCCCAAGAGAGCTAGTCGCTTTCACACTTTAGTCTTGACTGTGAATTCATTTAATCTAAAGACTTGGATCTCCTCTGCTCTGGGAAATTTCCTTCTATCATTTCTCTGTATTGACTCTCCTCTCCACCTCTGGAGCTCCTGTAGAGCAATCTTTCTGCAATCTGGTAAAGTTTATGGAACTACACTTCAAATTGTGGGAAATTACATTCATAGGGTTACAAAGAAAATAAATTATATTACAATTTAGGTATCAGAATACTAAAAAGTATAATAGAGTAGCATAATTCTTTATGAATGCATCAATAAAAAGATCTAGTAACACATTTAACAGGTATCTAAATTCTGCAGTAGTGATGAGCATAAATTACATTTTGAGATGCCTGCAGCCATGTATGCTGTCATGTGAAAATATCTGGACTTCCTGTTGGTAATAAATTCACAAGTGCTACCAGTACTGCTGTGATTTTTGCCTACATTCATCATTGAAGGAATTATTCAGTTCAGTTAGAGTTTATTGAAAAAGATGTAATTTCTTCTCCTATCCAAAGACTCCTTGAAATGTATCCATGACCTTGTGTTAGTATTACTGGGATTTTAGAATCTTTATTATGTCTATTTTTCTTATATTTTCTCTCATAGTTTTCAACTCTTTGTCTTTTTATACTGTGTTCTAAGATGAACTTTTTGTTTAGATATTTTATTACATTGGTAAAGAGAGCTTATGTTACACTATAACCATTTTTTCCTACCTGCTGTGCTAAAATTTCATGTCTAAAATAATGAGGAAATTACAAATAGAAGCATTCAATTACTCAAAGTGAAGTTTCCAAAGGAAAAAGAAATTGCAGTGAGGTGAAGATAGATTCTTTGAGAGAAATGGTATTAAGGAACCTTTTGCATACCACTAAAAATGTTTATTAAATAATCATTCTTTGTGTGAGACTAGATAAACTCAGAGAAGATCCAAAATCTGGAGATGATAATTCCAATTTAGCCTTTGCTGTTACTTTCTGTTTAGTCTGGAAAGCAATTCTATAGTCAATCAATTTGGAGGTGAAAATATTTGGGTGAAATTACCTTCATGAAAACTCTGAACAAATAAAAAAGAATGATCAAGGACCTTACAATAGAATTATACTGATATGTTACATGGTAAATGTTAAAAGCCGATTTCTCTGAATAGAAATTACTGTCTAATGAAGAGAAAAAAAGAAGACGGAGGAGAAGGAGGTTAGGAAGAGAGACACCATGAATAAACTAAGAACGTTTACAAAATAAAACAAAACCCACAGGAGCAGATTAAGAATTCTTTCGCCTCTGGAATGACAAGTTCTTTATCCGTGTTCCGTATGTTTTAAACGTTTGCCTCTCCTTTAATTCTCATTGAGATCACACCGGGCTACGGAAGATCGGGCTGCGGGGCTGGGATAACCTGTCCCAGAGCTGACGGACAGGGCCCCTCTCGGCGTCCCTCTCACAATGACAGGCCCTATTCTTCACACCCTGTGCTATACAATAGCTCTTCAAGGGAGAAGACAAACAGAAAATGCATCAAATCCCAGAGGAGCTGTCCATTTTTTCCCGTTGCCACCAGCTAATGCTCTCATTCTGATACAGACCCACCCACCACTCGGCTGAAGTCAATGAGCAGCTTCCCCCAAGGGCTGCGCAGTCGCGCTCACGCTGCCTGCGGCGGCCGGGCCCGGGTCCCGCCGGCGCCGTCTCCCGGGGCTGCTGCCGTGAAGCCCGAGGCCCGAAAAGGGGTTGGAAGTATTTACATTATTTACTGACGGTAACTAAAACGCAAGATACTCCCCCTCAAAAGCGTAGATTTGTGGCTTCTCTGAACAAACAAGGAAATTCGCCAACCGCAGGCCTGCTTTCCGGCTCGACCACACTCTGCTGGACCCAGGTTCCTTCTTCCCGACTTGGGTGGGGCATGAACTCTTCAGCGTCTCATCAGACACATCATCCCCAAACGGGAGTCCCAGCCCTTCAGCCTAGACTTCAGCGAAGTTCAGAGCCCTTCCCTCCCGTGCTTTTTCAGACATGCTGCTCGTTTCGCTGGCGCAGTGCTGACCTCTTTCCTGCCCCCATCCTTCAGGATCTCACGACTTTAATCTCTTCAGGAGCCTTGTCGGAGCACCCAGTCTAAAGTGATCCACCTCCCCAACCCCTGTCAATGGTCTGTGCGATTTTGTAGCAGTTAATTGTGGTCTCTCTTCTGATACCCTGTTGTAGATATCTTGACATTTAATGAAATATTTAACTTTTCACGGATATATATCTTTTTTTTTTTTTTTTGGCCTTCCTTTTCAAAATAATTTTTCTACAACTGGATCGAGTTCTGGTGTCTGTGACTTCGGGGCAGAGCCTAGCAGCACTGCTGTTTACTTGCTGCGTAAGTCTCGGCAGAATGTTCATACTCTCTAATCTTCAGTCACTTCTAATGTTTGTAAAATGAGGATGAGAACAGTCCATCCTCAGAGTTATTGTAAACTTTATGAGATAATGCACAGTAAGCATTTTGCACAGTGTCCCAGTGTCTGGGATGCACTAAGAACTCAATAAAAATGTTTGGTTATTATCACTCTACCATTGTCATTCTCTTGAGAGTTATTAAAGTGACTTGCTCCTGATTTCTTTTTAGTCGTAAGCCTTTCACTGCCCTAGGAATCTGCACAACTAACTTTCCTCCATTCTTCCTGGTAATTAATATCACCATAAAATAGTTTTCTAGTATTCTGAGATTCCCTTGTTACTTTCAGGGAAGAAGAAATTTTCCTCTCTCCTTCTAGGTTATTCTGGCTGGTCTAAAAATTAAATTGTCATGAGATGGATTAATGGGAGAAAATCAAACGAAAGTTTAATAACATATATACATGGGAGAGGCTCAGGAAAACGGAGTAACTCACCAAAATGGCTAAAACCCTCATCTTAAATACCATCTTCAGCTAAAGACAATAGAGGATCTTGAGGGTAATGGTTTGGGACCACTAAGGGGAGGAAGGCAATTCACATGGAGATGGAAAAGCAAACACGTGGTTAACAAACGTTTGCTGGGCCCTGCAGAGACTATGGGACACAGAGAAGAATTTTAACAAACAGACTCTGCGAGGCTCTGACCTGTCTACACACCTAGTTCATACTGTAGTTATCTGTGCTGATAGCTCCCTTTCTGGAACAAGTCCTTTATCTACATTTTCAGTCAGTTAAAGGGAAAGTCAAAGTTTCTTCCGGAGTCTTTTGGGTCTTGATTGTTTTTAGCTTAATATAATCCACATGCCAAAGATACATTTTGAGGTGGCAAGTTTTGCTCCCCTACATTATTATGTCACATTTCCTTGATAAACTCATACAGAATGCAAATAAATTATGCAGGTCAATATTTGCTAGCCAGATAGTGATGTTAATGACAAACACTCTACCTGCCGCTTCATGGATCACCTGTTATGTGGCAGGCACTGTGCTAGATATTTGTTTTCCTTGTCTTATCTCTATCACAACTCTTCAGGAGGTGTGTTACGACATTCATTTTACAAATGAGAAAACGTAAGTCTCAGGTAGTTAAATAAACTATTTTCATTCAACAGCTGCATGGCAGAAAGAGGTCTGCCTCTTTGAAATGAAGTCTATCGCCAAAACCTGTGCCCTTCCCTCTAATTACCTCTTGCCTGGTATTCATTATGTAGTCCAGTATTGAGCCATTCAGAGGTAAATGGGCCTTAGTAAGTCTTAATAGTTTACAGAAATATTGTAATAGAACGTGTTTAATGTATAATAAATTCTTCTTAGCATACCACTAATAATACTCCTGTTACCCCAGTTTGTATCTCCTAAAAAATAAAGGCTACTTAAGAAAGCCCCAGTTCTCCTTTTAAGACCTTTTTCCAGATGCAAGTAAAAATTGCACTGCAATGTTTCAGTTTGTCTTATAGTATTAAGTGGTACTCAGTGTTTTGTTTAATAAGTATGCAATTTAACGTATCAGTTAGATATTACTGGTGAAAAAGTGATCAGTCTTATTCTTGGATATTAGTTTTGGATAGATCAGATTTAATATATCACATGGACATTTATGAAGGTGTTCTACATACAATGTAATAGATTATTGATCTGATTTTTCGTTTTAAAATGTATCTCAGTATTTAATTTGCTTGGTTTGATATTTGGCATTTTGGTTCAATGTTTAAGTTTAGTATTTGACAAGAAATAAATTGCTCTTGGGCATGCAGAAAATTGTAAAAGAAAATTATCAGTAAGCAGTGAACAGATGTGTCATTATACAGAAATAATCACATTTTTACAGCAGCAATCTAAAGTGAAAATGTTTCAAAGAATAGTTTTGTTTAGGTAAACATGGGATTCTCAGCTTCATTTAATTAAACAAACAACAAAGACTAGGCATATAAGGCCTCTCAAACTCAATGTTTTTTTAAATAAATGGAATAGTAATCTACTTTATTGGACCTTTTCTTATGTCATAGAAACTAATTTATATAATTTGGATCAGCTGTTACTTAAAGTAAACATAATCCTATTTGTGTTTTATCTGCTTTTTATTTTGAAAATCAACACCTCCAAAACATGATGAATGTTTTCTGATCTTCTTGTTGATAGGGAAAAAGAATGCAAGAGACTCACTAGCTTCTCCAGGGATGCATTAGGAGTCAGTATATTTTAAGCTTATCTATGAGATCGTTTTTTGCCTTTACTCATCTGTAGAATGAATTTTAATACTCACTTGCTCACTTGTGGTTTCTCTTCTGTAGAAGGGAACTTCCTGTAATTCCCTCTCAGCCCTCTCCGCTGTTCAGCACCCTTATCAGAGAAGTCACTCCAGCAAATCTTCCTGTCACACGACCCAGAAATCCCAAGACTCTCTTCACTGCCTGTCCTCTTTTGCCACCTCATTTTTTTTAGCTTGTAGGTTCAGCTGCTTCTTTCCACTTCTTTTGAATCCAAATATGTGTCTGCCTCAGTGAAAATCCTTGCATAGGTATTTATTTTACAACCAGATTTTAGTCACCTAGTCTGTGTTTGAACCTAAATTTCCACCTACTGCATTTTAATATTTTTTCACTACTTCCCTTACAATAAGAGGCATCTCTGGATCAATATAAACTGCTGCACTGAAAGTTTTCTGTTAGTTAGCCCTGAAGCTTATTCTAATGCCAGTAGGTAAGAATAAAAAACACTGACAATTTACTGTGAAGAGACAATGGGTTATTACATGCTCTGCGCATTCTCTAGTATAACTGGCATGACAAGTACCTGAATTAGCGATTATCATCAACTCCGTGGAAACTGAAACGCATCAAAATTACCATAGTTCAGTGAGAGTGATGTCAGGTTTCACATTTCATACCCAGGCAGCCCGACTCTAGATTCCGTGTTCTTAGATATCAAACAGTATTATCTGTTTTTATAGTTCTATTCCACATAAATTATTCTGCAGCTTTATGAAACTATTCAGTCCCTACCATCTTGCTTCCCATAACTCTCTCAATTCCTTCTCTCTCTTTCCCTCGAACACTCTTTCTTTTTCATCCTTCCTCCCTCACTCACTCTTTTTAATGTTTATTTTCCTCTGCTAAGCACAGAGGAATAGATTTCTTAAATCAGTTTCTAAGTTTATAATTGGTCTCTTGCTGACAAGACAGTAAATGATAACTTTTCTCTCTCTTTTAAATTGCTGTTTCTTGCTTCATTTCCACCGAATTTCTCCTGATTAGTCTTGCTTATTTTCAAAGACCTAACCTAATCCCTTTTGGATATAATTATAATTATTATTTATATTTGCATTTTAATGTGTACTTTATACATTTTTGCTGCTTCTACTAAAATGCATTCTCCTTGAAGGCAGGGTAACATTATGGACCCCTAGACACAAACTAAATCTATCTTCTGCCTTTTTTATCTTGTTTAATATTCTCTGTTGCTATTTTTTTTTTTTGTCTTATTCAGACAAAATAACGCTGATTTGTGTGTGTGTGTTTAGAGAAGAGATGCAGCAAAAACTGGATAAAATATAGCTTCGGAGGGAGAATATATTTTATTTGTTTTTAATTATTCCTTCAAGGCATAGAACAAGACTCACTCTAATCTGTCACTAAATAACTCCAATCCTTTATGGTAATTTTCATTTCTCAGTGACCACATATACAATCTTGATTATACAAATCATATTCTGGGTTAAACAGGTCTACAAAATCTTATTCCTAATTCATTTCCAGGGTTTTCACGATGCTGTTTCCCTTCACTTCTGGTCTAATACCCTCTAGAGTGCTGGGACACAGTCCATCCATACTTGACAAATGTTAATGAATTGAGTTAAATGTGAATCACCCACAGCACTCTGTTTAATGGTTCCACATCTATTCTGCAAGAGAATTCAACAGAAGCAGATCTGGAAAAAGAGAAAAATTTTAAAGCACTATCATTAGTGGGCACTTGTAAGCATAGGGAGGGTTTAAAGTATTTAGCCTAAAATGTAGAGTTGGACCACTCACTTCAGGTGCACTTCAGGTAAATAGATTACAAGTAAATTGTAAGCATTTCTTTAAGTGAAAAAAGCTTTTAGATGATTACATAAATCTCATGAAACTAATTTTATCATCATTGAAACTCCATGTGATTTCCCCCTAAGTAAATTTCACTTTCAAATGCATCACTTAAGTTTGTGGTGAAATAATCCTAAAGGTATGGCTTCCATTTGTTTCCATCGATCTACTGGAAAACAGTAAAGAAAAAAAAATTATGCTCCAATTCCAGTAGTGACTGAGCATCTTGCATCAGACTAATCCTCTCACAAAAGCAGGCAGAAACTGGAGGGGATATGATCCTTGAAGGAAGGAAACAAGAAGTTCACATTTATATGGCCTTCCCCTGAGCACACTTCCAAGTTCATACACAGCTCAAGACTGCTAGAACTCAAGAAAGCTGCGGTTTTACTGGTTTGCAGTGTCACAGGATGGAATTCAGGGTCACCAGAACACCTGGAAATTGAGAGAATCTCAGGAAGAAGAGACTCAGTGAAGAAAGGACCAAAAATTCTGCATCTAAGTTACCCTCAAATTCTTGGCTGACCCTGAACTCTGTATGCACAGGGAAGACCGAAGAGAAACAGTGGAAAGTAACAGCAAGAAGGGGGAAAGAGCTCAGCACTACTTAAGTGCCGTATACCACAGCGCAGACAAAGCTTGGAGTTTGAGTCCTGCCAAATTACAAGGGCTAAGTAAACACATCGGGTATTTCATTAAAATTCCAGAAGGACCTTGAAGGTTTAAAACTGTATCTCAGGACAAATGCAACTTCCTTAAACAAAGAACAAAATTGATATGATGGATTTTTATCAAGTAAGAAGTATTTCTACTTGTCAAGGACACTGTTAAGAAAGTAATAAAGACAAACCATACAACAGGACAAAATATTTTCTATACAGACATCTATCTGACCTCATATCTCAGTATATGAAGAACTCTAAAAATCAATAGTAAAAAGACAAATGACACAGTAAAAATTAGCAAAAGATTTGAATAGTCACTTCACAAAAGAAGATATGCAAATTTCCAATAAGCACATGAAAATATGCCAGATTAACATCCTTAGTCATCAAGAAAATGCAAATGAAAAACAATGATTTACATTTCACATCCACTACAATAGCTAAAATTTTAAAAACTAACAATACCAAATATCCCCAAGATTGTAAAGCAACTAGAACTTGCAGATATTGATGGTGTAAAACATGTAGAAACCACTTTGGAAATCTGTTTGGTAGTTTCTTACTGAACTACACGTATACCTAGCCCATGACCCAGCAGTTTCAGTCCTAGGTATTTACCTAAGAGAGATGAAACAGTCATCCATAGTAGACATACAGTCCTGTTTACTGCAACCTTATTTGTCGTAGCTCCAAACTGAAAGCAACCCAAATGTTCAACAGCAGGGAAATAGAAAAACCAATTATGGGCTATTCAGACCACAATATTACAAGAAATAATAAAGAAAGAGCTACTGATACACAAACCAATGTGGATGTATATCAAAAGCATTGTACTGGGGGGAGGTTATAGCTCAAGTGGTAGAGTGCATGCACGAGGTCCTAGGTTCAATCCCTAGTACCTCCTCTAAAAAAATAATAAATAAACATAATTACCTCCTCCCCTCCAATTTTTTTTAAATAGTCCACAATTGAACACAGGTGGATTAATCTTAATCCATAACTTACAAAAAAATTAAAAAAGGAGAAGAATCATTGTGCTGCTCAAAAGACGTTAGAAACAGAAGAGTACAAATATTGGATTTCATTTATATGATGCTCAAGAGCTGGCACAGCTAGTCTATCATGATGATAGAATTTAGAATGGTGGTGTCCAGCGGGTGAAGTGAGACTGGGAGATGGCAAGAAAAAAATTTCTAGGGTGATAGAAATGTTCTGTATCTTAACTGGGGTAGTGGATTCACAAGTGTAATTTTTAATCAAAACTCATTAAATTAGACAAAATTCATGCTTTTCATGGTATGTAAATTCTATATCAATAAAAATGCTACAAGTGGTTGTACCGTGATATTTGGATTAGATTTGGATTAAATATAGCATGATTATGGTTTGCTTGGATTAAATGATTGGATAAAGGATTCAAATTAAATATAGCAAAGCCAGGTGACAAGAATTAAAAACAGAGTCTATACCTACTCTAGAAAGTTCCTGACTCAGCCCTCCAGATACATTATACTCTGGGGTCCCAGAAGTGTGTGGGTATCCTGGAACCATTTTCATGCCTGTTCCTCCTTCCTGTTCCCTGGGCTCATTTCCTTTTCTTTTTCTTTACTCTTTTCAACTACTGGGAACTGCTTCTATAGTTGAGGACCATTTTACCTAAAGCATCTCTCTAACACAAATCCCAAGTGCTGAGGTTTTTTTGCCTGCTGATAGTTTCCAAACGTTCGTCTATAAGAAAAAGCAGCAATTGAATCTCTACAAGATTAAACCAACCAAGATATAAGTTTTTTGCTGTATTTTTTAGCCTTCAGTGAACTTCAGAAGTGTTCCTTGTCAGATGCTTACTGGGAATTGTTCTGTTTCATTTCTGACCAAAATTTGAACTCTTCCTTTGTTCACCTGTCTGTAAACCTTGATGATGATAGGATTTTTTTATCTAGTCACTTTACAGAATTTGTTTCAAATTGATGCAAAAACTGATTCTCCATCTTCTTTCAGAAACTTTTATCCTTTTCAGGGTAACTGTCTCATCATGAATAGCTTGTTGTATCACATCTTTATTTTCTTACTATTGGGCCAAGAAGTTGGTGTGATAGTGAATTGTGACAACTGATCACCATATAAATTCCTTTTTAATGCTCTTCTGTAATGTGTAATAGACTGTGAACTACCACCATCTTGAAATGTCATCATGTTTCTACAACATGACAAAGTAATAATGTGAAAATGCTGAATTTAGTAATTTAAAATCTGCCGTGAGCAGTGAGTGATATCACCAACACCAAGGTCTAATCGAAGAGTTAGTTTACTCATTTTCCACTTCACTGTCTAAGAAAAGCTTGCCATTTCCTTTTTTCAGGAAGGATTGAGGCATTACACAGGCACTTCTTTTTAGTATTAAGCAACAGTCAGATGCTGAATTTTCCCCTCGACTCTTACGTAGTTGTTCCTTTTTAAAGCAATCATTTTAGTTAAGTATTGTATATACAGCGAGTCTGCCCTCAAAGTGCTTCTGGTACATTTGGGAATCATAATGCATACATACAGAAGAGCTGATTAGAAACTCAAGGGCATCTCTTGTTACAAGCCAAAACTGACTGTTCTCTAGTGATTCTAGAAGGGTTAAAAGTCGTACTCTTCCATAGAAGCCAATATCTTCTAATGTGTGATGTCCAGTATTATAGCCTCTATCTAGCTCCATGTGACTATTTAAATTTAAGTGGATTAAAATTCAGTGAAATTTAAAATTCAGTTCCTCAGTTACATTAGCCATGTTTCAAGTGCTCAGTAGCCACATGTGGCTAGTTGCTACCACACTGGCCAGTACAGATACAGAACACTGCCAACATTTCAAAGCATTCTGTTGAATAGTGCTGTCTGGATCATAACTATGCTTGGTAAGTCTGGAGCTATGCTGCTTCACAAAAGATGGTTTAACGTAATAGTGCTACCTTATACATCTTCATCCTGACAGAACACTATGAACTGCTTGTATATGGCAGAAATTTTGAGCTGTCACAGCTTTCTGTTATTACTTGATCCTTCCTATCAATGTTGGAAAATTAGTGTATACTGATTATTGAGTGAATAGGGAGTTCAAAGTATGGCGGTCTTAGTGACCAAAAGAAAGGAACTGAAGCTCTTCTCAGTGAATGACAAGTATGTATCAGGTGCCTGCTCCGGATAATATTGGACCTTGTGCTAGGTAGTGGGCATAGGGGAGGCAAAGATACTAGGATGAAAAGAATGTAGTCCTAGCCTACCACGAGTTTACAGTTACACGGAGTTAAGCAAAAGGATAAGACGCAAGTATAGACAGCGTGCTAAAGTGCTGTTGTAGGAGTACGTACAAGGCGCAACGTGATCGTATAAGAGACAGTAACCCAAGCCTGGAGGTCAAGGAGAACTTCCAGGAATAAGTGACATCTAAACTGATCTCAGCTCTGAAAGAATTAATAGACGTTAAAGAGAAGAAGAGGATAGGAAAGAATAAGAGCAGAGTGGACAAGAAAACATTCCTAGCCAAAAAAAAAAAAAAAGTATCTAAGACCTAAGGACAAAAAAGATTACAAACGATTTAAGAAATTCTAGGTATGAAAAATAGGAACAAATGTTGTTAAAATAAAAAATGCACCCAATTGGAGATAAATCAATTTCTCAAGAAAGTTGAGATGTCTAACTTATTTTAGGATTTAGTTTATTTTAGAATATAATTTCAAAACTAAACTTTCTACTTAATATTCTGTCAGAATATGTACACACATAGTGGTAGAAAGGGTAATTGGGGAATGGAAGTGTAGATGGACAGTTGGCAAGACCTAGCAATTGTAGTATAAATTTTATGTATGATGGGTTTAAGTGTATGTTGATGGCTCTCCCGGACTGGATGGAAATAAATTGGTTATTAGAGCAAAGCAATTATAAGTATGTAATTATGAATACTGTAGTACTTATAAATTTATAAATCAACATATTACTCAAAAACTATTATTTTACTATTTATGTTAATGAAGCCATTTAAAAATTTTAAACAAAAAAATTCAGGTGTTTTTTATTTAGTATATTTTACTGTACACCTAAAAATGGTGTATTTGACGATATGTAAATTATATCTTAATAAATCTGACCTTTTAAAAAATCTTATTTAACTACATATTTACACATACAATTTTCATAAAAGCATAAACTTAACTAACCATGCCATTGTTAAAGCATTAGTTTTACTTTTACTTTTCAAGTTGTCTTTCCCCCATTCTTCTCTCCTCTTGGACCTCCTCTCGGGTTTTTCTACCCTCAAAAGATAACCAGTGGGATACATTGTAGTCTTCTGTATTTTTTTCTAAGTATTTCCAATAATATAATAACATATATATAAGTATCCCCACATATTTGTATAATTTTTGGTCATTTTTTAATAGCATCATTTTATCTTTGTTTTTCTTTTATTTAGTTTGTTGTTGGGGGGAGGTGATTAGGGTTTTTTGTTTATTTATTTATTTTTAATGGAAATGCTGGGGATTGAACCCATGACCTCGTGCATGCTAGGCATGTACTCTACCACTGAGCTATAGCCTCCCTTCCATTGTTGTTTTTTAAAATAGAATTACATTAAAAGTAATTTCTGCACCTTGCTTTTTCTTATTCTGCAAATACATCATAAAAATCCCAAAATGACCCTTGTATTGCTCTAATAGATTCCTTTTAATGTTTCTGTAATGTTTCATGCCAGGAATGCATTATTTTTCTGACTGATGCCAGTTTGCTGCCACAATACACAATGATGCACTGAGTATACTTGTATGTTAACCTGAAAAATTTATTTCTCTTGGATAGATTCTTGGGAATGGAGTTGCTGGGCCAAAAGCCATCTGTATTGTTTGATTTAAATAGATGTTGCTTTTGAGAAAGGCTATATAACATTTTCCCATTTCCACTAGCAGTGTGTGAGAATATACTTTTCAATGTGTCTCCACTAGCAATATATGTTAAATGTTGCCAGACCAATTGATATAAAGTACTAGCCTCCAGTTATTTTATTTTGCAGTTACCTACCCACTAATGAGTTTGGGTATTTTTATATGCTTGTTGGACATGTGTATTTGTTCCATTTTGAATTGCTGCTTCATATACTTATCTATTTTTCTTTTGCATTCCCTATTCTTCGCTAGAATAAAGGATACTAAGAGAATCACCTATATATTTGTAAATATTAACTTTGTCCTTTGTATTCCTTTTTTTGGCAAATCTATTGGTCTTCTGTTCAGTTTTTGTATGTATCTTTTGCCATACAAAGATGTTTACAAAATGTTTAGTGTAAAAAGTGTTTCTTTTACATGTATCCTTCTGGATTCCACATGTTGGTTGAAAAGTCCTTCCTTAAATATATTATATATGCTCCCCTGGTTTTTCTTACAGGGATTATATTATTTTATTTTGGACTATTTTTTCTAATTGGAAATTATTTTTATTTGGAGTTAAAAAAAGATTTGATTTGATTTTCTCCCAGACAGCCAGCAACATTCATTAAAATGTTGATCAGCTTTTTAGAGAGACAACCCAGAACATAACTACACTATACAAAAAAGCCGTAATAATATAATGTGTAATAAATAATTGTATGTATGTTATTACTTTAACATAGAAGTGCGAAAATAGGAATTGATTGATATTGAATATATTGAAATCATAAAAGTTGTCCTATATTATTTATTCCTTATCACAAAATGCTATTATTTAAACAAAGCAACACTAGGATTAGTTAACTGTCAGAGTAGTAACTGGTAGTAGTACTAAGTAAACAACTCATATGTGTGATAAAATGTAACAATATTTTAGTAAGGTTTCTTTCTGTCCTCTGATAAAATTAATTTTTAACTCTGTATGGGATAATTAAATTTTGTAGACTATATTTAAGACACGTAAATATGAGTTTTTATAAAAGGGGAACAGAAATAGAATAGGACTGATTCAACAGATGTTAATTTTACTTTCTGTTTCCTTTTCCAATAATTGTTCTCTGAACTGCCTGCAACCTGTAGAACATCCTTCTTGTCTTTTATGTAGTGATAAAACTGAATATAGTTGAACATAAAATTCACTGTGACTTGAAACTCTGCTTTTATCAAGCCCGCGTAACACTGATTCTGTTATCATTCCTATGTGGTGATGTCAAGCTAACTATACTCAGGAAAAGTAAGCATGAAATACCTACTAGGAGTTTACTTACTAGCAACAGCACATATTTCAACGTGTAAAAATTAGTTGCCAGCTCCTCGAAAAGATACCCATACACTTTGATTCAACAAGCTTGCTTTTAAAGACTTGCTCTCTGTCGATCATAACTCCTGCATCTACAAATTCATCATACAGGCTAAATATGTCCTAAATAGTCCACGATTTTTAAACACTTGAAGAACTCTGCATGTCATCATAGGGTAAAGCTCTCTTTCTTAGGACAACGATTTTAAAACATAGAGGAATCTGAACTTGTGAAATCAGTGCTGGAGTCTAGAGCAGTTACAGTTCTAGTAAAGAAGTTGAGTAAGTAATGTCTAACTCAGCTGTCCTTTTCTGGTGACTTTTTTGGGGAAGGTTCTAGAGTAGTCTTATTTCCAAAAGAATAAAATCTGCTTCTTACTATGAGTTTTTGTCCTAATCTATACATAAAATTGAAAAACTCAGGTGCGTTCAATTCATCCTTTCCTAGGTACCCTATGGTTTCTTCAAAAATCATCAAATCAGTTTGGGAAAATACATATAAAGTTCTGTTTACTGTAATCCTTTTCTCCAGTGTCATCTTCAGTATATCTCCAAATTAAGGAAAAATATTCTTCTTGTCCCACACTTTGAAAATGTGATTTTTGTGGCAGTCCAACATTTTCATTATTCAATAGCTGTCTTTAAGGCATATGTCTAAGGAGGCCATCTTCCATTTCTATTAAATAAAAGCTCTCAATGGCTTCTGCACATTTTGAAGAAACAATGACCAAAAATTTTCAGTTATGAAAGCTTCAATGTCATAGGTAAGCAAATCGTGCCCATTTTTTTTTAACGGTGTTACAAGGTATATAGAACTTTTCGCAGATAAGATCTTTTCACTTTCTTTAATAAGAAGTTTACCAGCTGAATGGAATTTGCTAAAATTTACATTTGAGATATATACAGAACTTGCAGGTAGATGATTAAAGTCTTCACATTTGGATGAGATATAGTAGACTTTAGTCTCATGCTTTCTGCAGCTTATTAAAACCTTCATAGAAATCAAGATGATTTGACACTACCTTTTAAAAATTAAAGTACCTAAGAGCTAGAGGGATCTTTTTTTTTTTTTTTTTTTTTTTTTTTGCCATTATGTGACACATAACTTTACGGTAAAAAACATGATCATTCAGGTAATATCTGAAAGAATCAGCTCTGCTCTGTAGAGAACCAACTTATCTGTTATCAAATTTTCCTCCTTTTGTTTTCCCACAGTACACTTGATTTGAAACCTCAGAATCAGGAAAAGTAGCTTTCCTGAGTTTCCTCAAGCTCTCAGGGGAACAATACAATAAAGTATGTCCGTTCACGTGATATGCCGAAAGTCATTCGGTGGCTGCTGTTTTCAACTGAGCATTGGTGTCTTTGGGGAGACACAGAAACTTTTGATTGATTTAGAAGTATTGCCTGTCTCATCCCCAACTTGTGAAATTCAGTCTCCCTGTTGTGTGCTTTCACATTTCCTTTTCTGCCATACCTCATACCAAATTCTTTTCTGCATATTATGCAGGACGCTGTTTTGGTTATTTACCTCCCTAATTCAGTTCTTTGTGTCCTTCCCTCTATAATAAGACAACATGGTCTTGTAGACTTCTTTTTCATTGATGCCTACGTCAGGCTAGTATTTTTATTTTTATCATTCTGGTTTTCTTCACCTGAACTCTTTTTAAAAAATGATCACAGGATTCACAATGTTAAAAATTAAATTAGCATCATCTTGATAATACCAAGAAGAACAGTCAGTCCACGGGTGAAGGACTGTTAACACTCATGATTACAGTGCACTTAAATTGCACACGTAAGTCTCAGCACTCACAGTGATATATAACAACGGATGAGTCATTATTATGAGCAGCAAGTCACAGTTGCGAACATCCACAGTCAGGGGAGAAGTAGGGACAGCAACTGCAGAAGGCAGATAATCCCTGTTATATTCATAGCTACAAAAATAGTAGCTTTCAACTTCCATCTTTTAAACTACTAAGTTGATTTTGTACCTTCTCCTCAACCTCTGGTACCCAATACCAAAAACCTGGAGTTTTTGTCTCCTAGGATGTCTTCCCTTGATACAACATTTTCATTACCATAACAGAGGCATCTCAGGTGACCTGGGACAGTTGTCACCCTCATTAACTCGTTTGATCTTGCAGGTCATTTATGAGCACTTTCTTTTTCAATTCTGCTGTTCAGTTTTTTGGTTGAGAAATTGAGGTTTCTTTGCGTGTTTGTAGCCACATAGATTTTTTAGACTGACAGTTGAATCTGGTCAAGTGCTCTTTTTATTTTTCTTTTAAAATTGGAAACTTTCTATCACTACAATCTTGTTTCCCCTGAATGTGTTCTACTTGTTCTGAGTTGTCTTTCCCTAACTGTGGGATTCACAATATAAGTGGTTATTTTTCTTTATCAGCTCAAGGAGACTCAGGTTGGATTGTTGGATTATCCTAGGTATTGGCAGTCTTGCTAATTGCAGAAAGTGAAATGTCGTCTCTCCTCGTAGGCCAGCAATATAGAAGAAAGTGGTTTACACATCTTTCTTCTGAGGCACGTGGAGGAGTCTGTGGGTTCACCAGTCTTCTGTTCTGTCCCAGGCTCCAGGCCTGAAAGATCTCTGCTCACCCACTCAACTCCTTCCTGATCAATTTAAAGGCAACAGAACAGATATATTCATGAGGACAAATATTTAAGAAAGAGAGGCAGGAGGACTTAAGGCCCACAGATCTCTATGAACCAAACGCTCCCCCAAACTTAGTTTCTTCATTGCCTTCACTGGAGGTTCCCCTGGTTTTCTCAGGCACTCGCCCAGCCTGAACGATAGAATTACTAGTTCTTCCCACACACAATTATCCAGAACTCCAAACCTACTGACCTCCTGTCTTCTAGACTCTAGCAACCATTTGTTTCAAGAGAAATTTGTCAGTGATGGGAAGGAAGCTGTGTTTAGTTACCACATTCCCAGAAGGCTTTATAACATTTAAAAAAAATAGTTAGTATTCCAGTAGCCTCAAAAAAGAAAGGCAAAGGAGTTAGAGGTAGACATACTGCTTCCTTTCTAGGTTAAAAAATTTTTGTATAAATAAGCTGATATCTATTTTAAACACCTTCATATCTTTCTTGTGAAAATTTGTGCCATGTGATGACTATTTTGGAACACAAATTCAAATTTCAAAATAATAGCAGATAAACATGGTAGGCCAGCAATTACGGCAGTAAACAAAAGCATACATATTTCAAAAGTCAGTCCTAAACACTAAAATGCAGACTTGAAGATGACTTCTGGATAAATTCAGAAGAATTGATGAATGATGTTAAGTTATTAATTTGCCCAGAGTGGAAAAGGCCATCACCTAGAACCAAATGTCATAAATATTAAAGCTGTCCCATCTTCAGAACTTATGTGGGCAATGAATTATAAGGACCTCTGTAGATCGATTCTGGGTTAATCATAACTCTTTGAGCTTCTAATTCACAATCACTTTATCCTCTACTGACCATTAGTTTAAATTGTAAACAAGTTAGCAACTTAGAGTGCAAGGATAGAATTTATTTCTCCCATATTGTTCTCAGTCCTTTTAATTTTCATTTAGTGAGCAAAAACAGTAAATTCAATCCTGTAGCCTTTGTTTTAATTTTAAAAAGCTCTACTTCTGTTTCAATCCTGAAAATCAGAAATGCTTAAATAGCAATAGTCACAAAGTCAACAGGTTTCAGGGGTCTGGAATCGTAGAAACCAGATGTCCATTCATACCAGTGATTTGAACAAATAAGCAACCTGTTTTTTTAAAAGCTTGACTCATTTATCTTAACAGTGTCATTACACAGCACTAAAGAAGTTGCATTCTTTTCTTTTCAGGCCTCTTGCTACATACTATGTTGCATTATTTTTATTTACATAAATATTATTTCTCAAACTAGATAGGCTGTGTCTTGAAGACAGAGGCTACTATCTTTCACTCGTTTTTGCATTCCTATGGCGAATATCTCCCAGGAATTTATCTTTAATGTAGTGAGAAAAGCATAGAAGGTGGCCTTGAGCTCAAGTTCCAAATCTACCACAAATAATTGCTGTGACTTAGAGTAAGTTCCACTACCCCATCTCAGAATTAGATGTCATAATTACAGCTGCCTCACAGTGTTGTAAAGAACAAGTAGATTTATGTGTAAAGGCATTTTTAAAAGTGAAAAGCACTTTCTAAATGTTAGCTATTATCATGAGGAAGAAATGGAGGACAGAGGGAAGACATTCCTTCTTCAGTAAAGGGAATTCTTATCTTAGTCTTTGGTTTAAATGTCATCTTTCCATAATTATTCCTACTGAATGTCTTTTTAATAAAAAGGGATCATCATCGCTGTCTCTCTGTAGCTATAGATTTAGAGGTGAACTTTTAAGAAATTTGCTAAATTAAAGATTCATGTGAAAAGGAGTATGGTTTCCCAATGAAAACGAAAGTCATTGGGATAATCGGTAAGTCTCTTTGCTTGTGGCGTGAACTTCTGCAGTTATCATGGGAGACTGCTGCCTAATGAACTGGAAAGTGCTTTCAGCATTAGGTCATAATGGAGGTGTTGGAACAGGGGCGTCCAAGTCAAGGGCATTCTATAGACGAAGAGAAATATGCCACCATCCATAACGTGGTGAGGAGCACAGGTGTAGGTTTTAAAAATACATTTTCCCATCCTTCACTTTACTTGGCAAGAAATGCAAATATTTGAGAAAACAACATTGACTGTTTATAGTTCTTCACTTGAAAGATGGAAAATTGCAGAAAACTGGAAGGTTAAAAGAGTTTGCATAAACAAGAAGTGGTCACCAAAGGATATCTCTGTTCAATCAGTTAGGCATTAAAGATGAGGAACTTAAATATTTGGTGTTTTCTTGTATAACTATTTCAGTCACCAGAATATTTGAATATTTGTCCTGATTCCCCCAAATGAAAATTAAGTTCCCCTTTCTTTAAACCACTGTAACACTTAAAGCGTCTTTTATGGGACTTTCCATAATATACTTTGTGTTACAGCAATTTAGTGGTTGATTTATCTCCACTTCTGAGTTGTAAGCAGCTTGAGGTCAGGGGCTCCAGTCGTACCTTTATATCCCTTACAGATCCTTTCAGGATCTTAAAATTAATGCACAATGATTGTTCATACAGTGGAATTCAGAGACGGGTTACTATAGAAATATTGTAAGAATGGAACGAAACCTAGCTCCTAGCATTATCTTGGTAGTGAGAAATTCATCACAGCCTGTTGGCATCTGGGCACTATTATGAGGACACAGGTGTTGAGTATCAATTACCACCATGGTCTATCAATCACCACAGCATTCTGAGGACCAGAAATTGATAATATTGGAGGTAGATGCCACTTTGGAATCTTTTCCTTCCTAACAAATGAGTCATAGAGTATGTTTACCTGGAGCCCCTGGATGCACCGTTGCCCTCTGTTTAACCCGTATGAATTATTCTGCTGGCATGGAATTCACTGGTAAATCCATCAGTGGCCCACAAGTCAACTGCTTATCCAAACATGACCTCAACAACAAAGACTAGTTGAAAATTTTTAAGTAATATCCATCACCTAGTCAGATGGATTGAAAATTTCCCAGGCCAAACTCTCAATTATTATTCTGTTGAAGAGTGATTTTAGGTTTTGTTGATGAGGTTTTTTTTAGACAGTTTTAATTTAACGGTTAAAAACCAAAGGACAACGATTGCATGTTTTAGTAGATGAAAAAGGCCAGGGTTATTTTCAAAAGCTACAATAGTTTGAGTTACTATGCAACATTTCATTGGCATTGCTGCAGGCTATAATCATACTGTTTTAATGGTTCTCTTTTTAAAAACGCATTTATAACGCTTTGTAACATTAGAATCTCTAGAAGCACATATATAGTGGCAATGATAATGTTACCATACGTTTAAATCGAGCTCCACAGTTCACAAAGCAGTAACAGCAATGCCAGAACACTTTTCTAATAGCAAAGCAATATGTCCCCAGCAGGTGGGGGCGGCCCTGGATGATTGTAAAGAAGCTGCAAGGGGATCCCGGAGGCCAGCATGGCTGTTTGACAGAAGGAAATAGCAAAAATCAAAGTAGGTTGCTACAGGAGGCTTCAAGGTCACAGCTCTCTCTCTCTTATTGTAGGTGTTGACCCAGGAAGCTTAAAGCAGATATGGAAGTTGGTGATGAAGGGTAGCAGAATTTGCCACCCAAACACCTGTAATGCAGGCATATTGATTATTTTGAGTCATAGGTGCTTAAAAAACAGCAAATGCAGAGAGAGGCTTTCTCTGAACTCTGTCTATTTGCCTAAAGATAAATTCTCCGAAAGGAACTCAGTTGTCATAGATCCTCCTCGGGAGTTTCATCAACCAGGGGATATTGACTCATCACGGAAGAGACTAGAAGTGGACACCACACCCTGACAAACTTGGTCATATACCATCACACACCTATCTCTTCTCCTAAAGCCCGTGCATCTTGGCTAAACATCATTGACTCTCCCCTGTGCAGCCTACATCCTCCCATCCCTTCCCGATTTAATGGTATTTAATCCCGATTTCCAAGCCACTGCTTTGAGTTACTTGCTTTTCCCTGGGTATCTCCCCTGTATACATGAGAGACATTTATATGTGTTGATAAACTTCCACTTGTTTTTTTCTTGTTAATCTAACTTTCATTACAGAGGTCTCAGCTAACAACTCCTCCCCTACAGTAATTAGTGCGAAAGATCAGAGCGAAGAAGGCCCGTGGGATGACTATGTGGTTATGAGTAATCAATGTAAAGGAAACTTAACCAAGGATTTTGCCCTCTCCCACACCAACCCTCCAAGAATCTGTCAATTTTACAATTATATCAAGCCTTATGTATAAAAATGTTCCTGATGATATTACTCATTTTTATCAAAAATTTTTATTTAAAAATTGGTGTGCGTAAGATTGTCAACTTTCAAGATTGTTAAAAATGCATATTCCCAGACCTCAAACACCAGATATTCCAATGTGGTAAGTCTGGGGTTGGGTCTGGAGTTCACGTTTTTAATGCAAGGATTCCTTGGTAATTCTGATGGTGATGATCTTAGCATCAGTTTTGAGAAGCACTGATCCATAGTACTGAACTCAGTGCCTAGGGTACAGCACACACTCCATGAATAGTTTCAGTGAATGATTTCTTTTATCTCTGTTTCAAGATCCCATAGTTTGGTTAGGGTTCACCATCAACAAAAAGATGATAAGTATTCACTAAGCACAGTAAATTGGTCTGGGTGTTTTAGATCATACTTCATGCAAAACTTTTTATTGAGTATATGATATTGACTTGGTCTAAGCAAACATATTTAAAAGACAGTATAGTCATCCTTCAGTATTTGCAGGGGATTAATTCTAGGACCCCCAAAATCCAAGGATGTTCAAGTCCCTTTTATAAATGGTGTAGTATTTGCACATAATCCACACACATTCTCCAATATACTTTGAATCATCTCTAGATTACTTATAATAACCAACACAATATAAATGCCATGTAAATAGTTGCAAATACAATGTAAATGCAGTGTAAACAGTTGCTGGCATACAGCAAATTCAAGTTTTGCTTTTTGGAATTTTCTGGTATTTTATTTTTTGAATATTTTCTATCCATAGTTGATTGAATCCATGGATGCAAAACCCATGGATACAGAGTTGACTGTGGTTAAATGTATCGAGTATTTATATTTCCTTACTTTACTTTTATGTTTAGATATCCTATTCTTTTCCTAATATCAGAAAATACAGTCTTACATGTTCTTCCAGTTTGGTAGATTTTTAAAATTTGGGTTCTTTGTTCATTATAATTAATGTATTACACTATAGGAATTTAGTTTGTGGATGATGTGACATACTGCTGTAATACTGACCTTTTAAAATACTCACTTGTCTTACTATCATTTTGAATATTTTTCTTATTTGCAGCACTGATTTGGATTATGGTCTTTGTAATATAGTCTATGACATTTATATATTTTTATCAGTTCTATGGGCTTTTTTGTCTATTCCACCAATTTTCTATTCTCAAACAAGTGCTAATTTTTTTTGAAGCTTTATAACATGTTTCACTACTTGGTATTCTTAATTTCCAAACTTTTTTTTTTATTTTCAATTTTTTTTTACTATTCTCATATGTTTTCTTCTAAGTAAATATGCAAAGATTTTAATAAATCCTAAAACATTCTTTGGACATTTTCTTTAGATTGCATTAAGTATCAAATAAACTAAGGAAAACTGACATTTCTTTTACAATTCTGACCTATTCTTTTAGGAATATGTTACATCTTATCTAGAAACAAGTTCAAATCTTTTTCAGTCGAATGTTGAAGTTTTCTGTATATAATCTTACTCACTTATGGTTAAATTTATTCCTAGGTATTTATATTTAGTATAAGTGGATATTTTTATTCAAAGTACATATTATCTCCTATTGATGTATTAATAAAAAGCAATTGGTTTATATATTTATGTATAACCAATCTGTATGTTGAAATATTTATTTTTTCTAATATTCTTTCAGTTGATTCTTGTGGGATTCATAAATATGTTATCAAATAATGATAAATTTGTCCTAATAGTGTGAAATCAGATTTTTGCTTCCTGCCTTATTGCATAGGCTAGAATGGTTACAGTCATGTTAAGTTTTAGGGCTGATAGTAGGCATCATTTTCTTGACTTAATGGTGAAGCCATTAGAGTCTCAGTTTCCAATAGGTGTGCTACTTGCTTGAGGTAGTTATTCTATTCTATACCTTATTAAAGAAGAATCTTTTTCTATATACATTACTAGATAAACAGATAGATAATGGTTTTCAATTTTGTCAAATGTATTTTTGGTGTCTGTTGAAAACTATTTAAAAATTTTATAAAGCTTCATTTAGAAGACATATTATCCCAATTACTTTCCTAATATTGAACCAGTGTTGGTTTTCCTGATTTAATAATGCTACATTATTGTTTTAATATACTATTAAAATCAGTTTGCTGATATTTTGGGGAGAACAGGACTCTGAGATTTTGGGATGTTTGTCATATTCTAGTGCTTTCTTTATGCTAGAGAAGTTTTTACTTCTTGAGAAAATATGATTTCTCTTTTTCCAGGAAATTATCAAATTTTGATATTTTAATTTTATTCCTATAGAATCATGCATAGTATGCTTTTGAACCTATTTTTGAATATTTTGTTTCATTTTTTAAACCATCTGTATATTTAACCTTATTGAGATGTAATTGCCAAAAACTTGCATATATTTAAGGTGCACAACTTGATGTTTTGATATAAGTATATATTGTGAAATGATCACCACAAGAGGCTAATTAACATATTCATCATCTCACGTAGTGACCTCTTTTTGTCATAAGAACACTTACGATCTACCCTCTTAGCAAATTTCAGGTTTATAATACTATATTGTTAACTATACTCACCATGCTATATGTTAAATTTTCAGAATTTAGCCATCTTGCATAACTGATGTTTTGTGTCCTTTGACCACCATTTCACCTTTTCTCCCACCTACCACCCCCTGGTAACCACCATTCTACTCTGTGCTTCTATGGGTTTGACTATTTTAGATTTCACGTACAAGTGGGTTCGTGTAGTATTTGTCTTTCTGTGTCTGTCTTATTTCACTTAGTGTGATATCCTGTGGGTTCATCCATGTTGCTGCAAATAGCAGAATTTCCTTCTTGTTTAAGAATGAATAATATTTCATTGTATATCCATTATTCTTTATGGATGTTCTTTCTCCACTCATTTATTGAGGACATTTGTTTCCATATCTTGGCTATTATGAATAATGCTGTGATGACCACGGGAGTGCATTTATCTCTTTGAGATACTGATTTCATTTCTTTTGGTTGTACATCCAGAGGCAGGATTGTTGGATCATCTGGTAGTTCTATTTTAAAATTTTTGAGGAACATCTCTAATGGCTATACCAATTTACATTCCTACCAACAGTGTACAAGGATTCCCTTTTCTCCACATCTTCATCGAGACTTATCATTTCATGTCTTTTTGATAATAGCCATGCTAACAAGTTTGAGATATCTCATTATTGTTTTGATTTGCATTTCCCCAACAATTGGTAATACTGAGCACCTTTTCATGTATCTTTTAATCTTCTGTATGCCTTCTTTTGAGAAATGTTTTTTCCCATTTTTAATTAAATTATATGTTTTTGCTATGGAGTTGTATGAGTTCCTTATTTTTTGACATTAACCTCTTATCAGATATATAGTTTTCAGATATTTTCTCGTTCCATAGCTTGCCTTTTCCCTCTGTTGATTATTTTATTTTCTGTGCAGAAGCTTTTTAGTTTGATGCAATCTCATTTGTCTATTTTTGCTTTTGTTTCTTATGCTTTTGATCATGTTCTACCCAAAAATCATTGCCCAGACAAATGTCAAGATGCTTTTCCCCTATATTTCCTTTTAGGAATGGTTTCGGGTCCTATGCTTAAGACGGTAATACCTTTTGAGTTGATTTTTGCATATGGTGTGAGATAGGAATCTAATTTTATCTTCTCCACGTGGATATCCAGTTTTCCCAATGTCATTTATTGAACAAATTATCCTTTCTCCATTGTGTGTTCTGGACGCCCCTTCAGAAGACCCATTGACCATAAATGTATGCATCCCTTTCTGGGATACCTATTTTGCTCCCTTCTATATGATCTGTATGTCTGTTTCTATGCCAGTACCATAGTGATTCAGTTACTCTAGCTTTGTGACATATTTTGAAGTCAGGAAGCAAGATGCCTCCAGCTTTGTTGTTGCTCAAGACTGCTTTGGTTATCTTCGGTCTTTTGTGTTTGCATATGAATTTTAGGATTTTTTTTTCTATTTCTGTAAAGAATGCCACTTGAATTTTGATAGGGATCAAATCTGTATATTTTTTGTGTAGTAAAGACATGTTAACCATATTCTTCCAATCCATGAACATGACATTTCTTTCCATTTTCTTCCGTTGTCTTTAATTCCCTTCATTACTATAATTTTCAGTATACAAATATTTCACCTCTTTGGTTAAATTTCTTCCCAAATATTTTATTCTTTCTGTAGTTTTGTAAATAGGATCATTTTCTAAATTTCCCTTTCTGATAGTTCATTGTTTATGTATAGAAATGCCACTGATTTTTATGTTGATTTTGTGTCCTGTAACCTGACTGAATTTGTTTATTAGTTTGGGCATTTCTGTGTATTCTTTAGGATTTTCTACATGTATGATCATGTCATCTGCAAATACAGATAATTTCACTTCTTCCTTTCAAACTTGGTGGGTTTTTTCCCTTGTCTCATTACGCCGGCTAGGAATTCCAGTCCTATATTGAATAGAAGTGGTGAGAATAGACATCCTTCCCTGCCTGTAACCTTTACGGAGCTGAAGCAGAGTTTGCAGAGTAACAGAGCTGCTTCTAAGGACCACAGTTGGCCACCTGGCCACTGGGGTGCAGGCACGCCCTCTGACAACATCCTTCCTCAGTATTGGACTCCATCAGAGTTTTGCAACATGGATCCCAAAGCTCCCACAGAAACACATTTTTACCAAATTGCTTTTTCTATGGGGATATGAAGGTGGCGGACCTCCTAGTCACCCATTCTGCTGACATCAGTCCCTCTCTCTGTATTTGTATATATTTTTTCTTTTCCCTTAATCAAATTTACCAGGAAATTACCTTTCCCTCAAATAAATAAATAAACAAACAAACAAGCAAGCAAACAAATTGAATATTTGATATATTTATTAGTTCTGTTTATTTTATGAATTCCTTAAGTTCTATGTTTATATATAATAATTTTCTTTATTAAGATTGGGGTTTCTTTAAAAATTAAATTTGTGACTTAGGTTATGAGTGATTACTGAGGGAAAAAAAGATAATCACTAAAAGATATTGTAAACAACCCAGAATAAAGTTATGTTTCCTACATGGTGATAGACAAGGTTGTATAATTTTTTTTTTCCTCATTGCAATGCCCACCAAGTTCCACTATAGGTCACACTTGGCACAGATTAACTTAGAAGAACATTGGACAAGAAGTGTATCTTTCCAGCAGGGCAGTGTTAGTTATTTCTCTTCAATGTGAGTTGTACTTGCAGAATTCATTTAGGATATAGGTCACAGGCAAGAAGATGATACCCATATCGGGTTGGTGCAAAAGCCTACCTGGCTTAGAAGCCTAATAGTCCAAAGGAGCCGTTATCTATTGTAACACCTCCAAAAGCACAGTTACCAGGGTCCCCAAAGACACAAGGCCAGTTAGAAGAATTACTGCACTCAGAGAAGCACAAAGCCATGGCTTCCTTTCCTGCGTTTATTGTTCTCCCAGTTCAGATGACATTTACTATAAGCAGTGTGGCTTAGAACATAGTTACCATTCCAACTTGATTACGTTTCCAAGAGAACAGAGCTATAAATTAACCAAAAGCCAAATTTTCATTCAGAATAAGTGTTTAGTTTGAAATATAGGTCCTATTATTTTTTGCACTATTAAATGTATACCAAAGTAACATTTTGTATCCTGTCTACGTGACTTAAAATTCCAACCTTAAATCCTGTGTTCTTCTTTTGTTCTCCACATTTGCACAGGTAAAATATGGAAATTATGCTTTTGTATGGGATGCTGCTGTACTGGAATACGTGGCTATCAATGACCCAGACTGCTCCTTTTACACCGTTGGGAATACCGTTGCTGATCGAGGATATGGAATTGCATTGCAACATGGCAGTCCTTACCGAGATGTTTTTTCGCAAAGGTAAGATTTGTGTGTGATCCAAATAAAGAGAGAGGAAATATAGAAAAAGAAAATCCACTTGCTTACCCTATTTAGCTTATTACATTTTGTTTTCTCTTGAAAAATCACAGTAAACAACAACAAAAAGGAAGTTACAAGTGGCTGTTCAATTATTCATTCGTCCAATTATTCATTTCCTGAAGCATGTACTAGTGTATGATTTTTCCCATAAAAAGGGAAAAGTTGCTGCATATAACTGGCTATTCTAAAAAAAAATTGATAAACAAGAGAAAATTAAAATGTAATTGACTTTAGTCTCTGAATTTTTAGGGACTAAAAATGTCACAGAATTAGCAAAATTGATTCATCTCTAAAAACACCAAAGCGTTAAATAACAGGGCAGGTTAAAGTTTTGAGGCACATACTGATAGGGATGTTTCCATCTTAATTTTATAAAGGAAAAGAGTAAAAATTTTAGAGTCTCTCATTTAGTGCCAAAGTATATGTGAGACTTTCTCACGGAAATTTAGGAAACAGTTTATTAAAAAATTATACTCATTCTCAAATCAGAATTTACCATTATAGATTGTTTAAGAAAGAAGATTTTGAAGTGTATGTTTTAAATTAACAACGTAGGTGAAAGACTTGGGCCTGAAAGGAATTTACAAGATCCCTGCATTTCATTCTGTCTACCACCAAAGAGCTCAGACCTGAGGGAGAGCAATATCTTTCAGGGAGAGATATGTTCCATTCAACACTGATGGTACATTTGATTTATTTTCTAGATATTCTTAAACCTATTTTCTGAACGCTAAACCAGACAAAAGAGAGCAGTTCTGGGTATTACTCTAGGTAGTACTAAGGCCCCAAATTTCAAGCTATTTGAGTTATAATCCTCCAAATTTCAGGATTACAAAAAGCCAGGCATTTTATGTTTAACAAAACAAAACAGAAGGCAGTGGTCCAAATTTATAACTCTTCTATTAGCTAACTAAAAATCTAGCCCTCTCTCCTTATCAGCAAAAGAGGAAGTTAAATTAACTCTAAGCTTCTACATTAATTACCTCTTCTGAGTACCAAACAACCCAAAGCATCAGTGACTTTAAAAAATTAGTTATTTCTCACTCTGGGAACATGAGGACTGTGGTTTGGCTACAAGTTGTAGGTCACCGGCAGTTCCCCGTGCAGCTTCTCATCCCAGGGCCCAGGCCAGAGAAGCGGTCCTGGCGGGGACAAGCCGTTCCCACTTCAGGGAGAACCTGGGAAGGAGGCTGGCAGAAACCTGCAGCACCTCCTGTGCTTCTTGCACGATGTGGCACACATCACCCCTACTCACAGACCACTAGCTAAGCAGAGTTTCATGACCAAGCCCCAGATCAGCAGGGTGGGTGAGTGTACTCCACACAAAGAGGAGAAGGGAGTAAAAAATTATACAAATTATACAATAATACAATCTACCAGTGGTCCCTTCTGGCTCTAATAAAATTCTAAGTGTAAGACAAAACCAAAATATGCATAAATTGGCAAGTAAAGTACTAAGGTATAAATAATGTCAATCCATCAAAACTTATTTATTGATGAATAGATTCTAAGGGAAACAAAGTGGAAAGTCAGTTATGCCACAGGGAATCTACCTGAAAGGCACTTGTGGTTTAGCTGAAGATACAAGACGCATGCATATGGAAGCACGAACAATACCAATATTCCTATAAATGTGCACTGACATTTATTGGGATTGCTTATTTATACCGTGTTAAATTGTGTAGTTGAGATATTGAAGAATTAAATGCCATACAGAATAAAGAGTTAATCAGAGGAAACACGAATGAAAGCTCTTCAGAAAAGGTGAACCTTGAGATTGACCTTGAAGGATTAGTAGAGAATAATTAGACTGAAGGGAAAAAAATAGAGAATTATTAGAGAAACAGAAAGAGAACAGAATAGAAGCGGGAAAGGGTAGAATATGTTGGGGAACAATGAAGACATCAGGTTAATCTGCAAGGCAGTGTGAAGTTTGGAATTCATATTGTAGGCCACAAGCTACTACAAGAACCCATTGTCCTTTCTGGAGCCCAGGAGTAAAATCATGAAGATGGTATTTAAGGGAAAGCTAATCTAGTTTTGATAGCAAATATGGATTTCAGTTGGCAAAGACTAGAACAGACTGGAACGCGTGAGATAATGAAGGCCTGGTCCGGAACTGGGCCAGGGGAGAAGGGGAGGAAAGAATATATAGAAAGATGCTTTTAATCAATGAAGCACATTGTGGTTTTTATGAATTTGGAAGTGAAGATAAAAAGCATCATGGAGTGAAGGGGATGCCTGGGTTTTATGGTACAAGACCAGCAGAAGAGTTTAACGGATCCTTAACATAAACCAGGTTGTCAAGAAAAGGATTGTTTATTGCTTAGTTGCAGTTAGTTGGTTTTTACCTTCGCTACAGGCCTTTTTTTGTTTGTTTCCAGACCTGATTTCTGGGTCTTTTATGGAAAAAAAAATGAAGCCAGTAAAATCAATATACAGGCATAATAGCAATTAAAGAAATATTTAACCAATCAGACTAAGTGTTCCATTTCTGATGATCTCTGTGGTGCTTTAGCTGACAGAGATTTTAATTCTCAGTGAGTATACTTCAGTGAACTGCTAGAAATCAGTATTGTGTTCAGCATTATTTTTCCTTTATTTGATTTGTATTATGGAGACTGACAATTTAAATTGTCCTTTTCTGTCGAGTTCCTTAATAATGACACGCAGCATCCTGGTTCCCCAGACTTCTGGAAGAGAGAGCTGGGAAAGAGACACATCTGGCCAGCATCAATGTGCCAGCCCCCTCTCCCCCCCCCCCGCCCCAGTGCACACGTGCCACATTCATCTATCTCCCAGGCTCTCTCCCTGAACTCGGGAAATATCTGCATTCCTTCCCTTTTGCTATAGCCATTAGAGAAAGGAGAACTCCTTCTTAGTCACTGATTTTAAAAATTAGGAAGATCATCAAATTTAATAATTGCAGTACACTTTAGAAATTATTATAAATAGCTTTAATATGACAGCTTATCCTGGACCATTGATTAAGCCAGATCACTGATTGCTAATGTGATTATTTTTAATGAAAATGACAGTATTCAGAGTGATTTTTATTAAATAAAGACTAATTACTTCTCAGATGACTATGTGCCTACACCATAACATATAAGATATCAAAACTACTTTAATATATAATAAATATTAATATCTAAAATGAGTATTATATAGTTATGTAGTAACTGCATTTATTATCAGCTATCTGCCCGTACCTTATATGCTTTTACATTTTAGTGACTTCAGAACAATCAGATGAAATGTACGTTTATGTATTACACAGTTGCATACTAGTGCATGATTATTAATCTCCAAGTAAATACACTAAGCAAATGAGCAAGGTTCGTGTTAGGCATCAGAGACCTGGGCTGCCGTGATACACTCGCGTGTACAATTGTATATGAGCTGAGGTGCACAGGAGTGACTTTTAAGGACCAGTAAGTGCTATGGCATGTAAGACTGTCAGTTTGGATAGAAGAGCTTTGTTCCTTTGATCTCTAAAATTGCGAGACACCTTGGCAGAAGTTAAAGTATTTATTTATGTCCCCGGATATGTGGGTCAGAGTGCTGGTGTGGTGGTGACGTTTACAATGAACTCTCTGCCCTATTTGTTCATCTAATGTTTTAGGTGGCCTTTGTCTTGTAATAGTTCTTAGTATAAAAAATTACTTAGTCAAGAGCTGTTACATTAAAGACATTTAAGAATGGAAGAGAACTGAATTTTTCAGAGTAATATCATTATGTTGTTAATAAAATTAATTGCAGTGTTGATCTTAGAACCTTAACTCTTCCAAAGGCTAAAAATACTACTTTAAAAAATACTTATAGGGCATTTAGCACAAGTTCACCTCTGTTCTCAAATCTTAGTGGGTGTCAAGGAATAATTAATTCATGAGTTGAATTTTATGCTTCCTCAGTAAAAGAGTCCCTTTTTGCCTATTGGCTGCTAACCCTAAACCTTGGGGATGGAACCACCTAGTGGCACAAAAACAAGGGTGTATCTCAAAATGCATGGAGACTGACTTTGTTGAATTCGTGGGTAATGGCAGAGATGCATAAACAATATTTCAACCTAATCACAGAAGTTCAGAATTTTTAGAAATTGAATGAACAGTAAGTAGTTCCTTTTTTTTTTTTAACCAGGGAGGGAACTAGTCCAAAGGGGTAAATGACTTGCCCAAGAGTCACAAAAAAGCAATAAAACTGGAAAATTTTCAAAATTTCTAATTCCATGTTTAGTTTTCTGGTCAGCATGCACCCTGTCTTCCCTTATCTTTCTCCTAAAAACTTATAAGAATAATATGAAACATACTGTATAATGCTTACTGTGTGCCAGATCCTAAGTTCTTACAAGTAGCAGCCTATGAGTTTTCTATCTCCTCATTTTATAGACAGAAAAACTGAGACATAATGAGGTAAAGTAATTTCTCCAAGTTCACAAAACTACTGAGTATTAGAGCTGAGATTCAAACCCAGACAGTCTGGCTCCTAAAATTGACATCCCCCTTTAACAAACTGCTTTAAACAAACACTTAGAGCTTGTCTCTCTTTTCTCTCTTGCTCTTCTTCTGTCTCTTAAGGGCACAGAATAGAATTAATCTACTAATTAATAGAATTAATCCTTGATTTATGTTATGTTTTCATTATTGGTCTAAATGGCAATATTTCTTTATTTCATTAGTTTGAAACTCCTTGAATATAGTCTTTTTTTCCCCTCCACTGTTAACTATTGGAATATCTACTACTTTATTTTGTATGTTTACTTGGATTCAGAAAAAGACCATTAAATCTTTTGACCTTCCTCTATCTTAATATGTCTTACCTCTTGGGTCCTGCCTCGTGTTGGTAAGGACCTTGAGTTCAGGCGTATGTCTGTGATTCCCTAGTGCCTACCTCATGAAAGCACAGAGTCATCATTCAGTAAATATTTGATGAATGAATAAAAGATCTACCTAATTTTATGCTCAAAGATCATCCTACTTACTTATACTCAAAACACTGAATATCTATAAGTTGTACTTGCTTGGTTTTTTTTTTTTAAGTTTTCTATCTCCTCTTATAATAATTTTCTGTTTCTCTTGGTTTCTCCAATCTTTCATACAATGATTAATAAAAAACTGAGAAGAAAAACAAAACAAACAGCACGTGTCCACCTTTCTTTCCACTCTGTGCTGTAGGAATTTTTATGCTTTCATTCCCACAAGAAAGATAGAAAATACTCCTTTAACCTAAAAGCACAGAGCCCTAACCTTTTATTTCCCAACAGAATGAGGTACTTTCGCAGTCCTTTGCTCCTTTTTCAGGAATAGAGAAAAAGCAGCCTTTATTGATTGCCTAGTTAGCAGCTCCAAAATCAGCCACCAGCCAACCTAAATCTCTGCACTGGGTTGTCTGGAAGAATCTCCCACACAGGTACTTATAACCAGCAGCTAAACAGTTCATTGCTTTCCATGTAGACATACAAAATATATACAGTCCCTCCACTCTGAGAGCAGGAGTGACAGTACCAAGATACCTATGTAAACAGTAAGCAATACGAGCTTATACGTTAAACTCTATGGTATAGACAATAAATAGAGAAAATGAAACTATTGCTGAATAGGATAGAAAATATTTTATTAGACTTGAGCTGGAAGACATCAAGGGTAAATAGAATTTGCATATGGGGACAGGTACAGGTAAGACACTCAGAGAAACATAAAACCACAAATGAAAATAGTCATTAAGTGTTGAAAGGACAATGAAAAGGAACAACTTGAATGGAGAGTATGCTGACAGGTGGATACAGGTAGAGAAGCTAAAATTGAATGGGATACACCAGAGTGTTGATAGCTGTCGTCTGTTAAGCACATTGTATGCTAAACACTGGATGTGTTTCATATGATGCTTACTACAACTCTGCGAATTGGATATTTATTAATTGCACTTAAAAATTTGAGGAAACTGAGACAGAGTTAGGTATCTTACCAAAGTCACACATCAATGACAAGTGGAGCTAGGACTCAAACCCAGATCAGTGTACATGTCCTCCTTCAGGACCCCACACCAACTTTGCAGGGTTCTGAGGAGGAGAGTATCTGGACAGAGGAGCATTTGAGTCCAAGGTGTTGGGTTGGACAAAGAGAGAGCTTAAGTGAGGAAGGCCATTTACAAGGTGGTTATAGTGTTCCAGCTGTGAAGCAGTGAGAATAGTCTCAATGAAAATAAGGAGAAAAGATTAGGGGGAAAAAGGTACAGCTTGACAAAGGATGGACAGGACTTGGTGGAAATCAGAGGCAAGCATATGGTCTGGGAACCCGAAAGGAAAAGGATGTGCGGATTCGAGCAGCCACAAAGAGCCCACTCTTTCCAACTCTTATTTTGCCTCCTTGGTCATCTACTACAAGTTTTGCATCAGCTCAATTCCACCTTCAGGTAAAACCAACTGGAAAGTGATTTTCTAGAAAAGCAGTTATTATTTTAAAACAACAATATGATAATCCACTACCCAGTGGATATTATTTCAAACAATCTTCTGGCTTAGATTTTTGTTCTGTAGTTGCTCAAATCATGTTCACACATCTGCAGTAGTATCGTTCTGCTCTCACACCCCAGATGTTATTTTTAAAAATTATATATACAGTTGACCCTTGAACAACACGGGTTTGAACTGCTCGGGTCCACATACGAGCAGATTTTTTTTCAGTACTGTACTACACAGTCCACAGCTGGTTGAATCCAGGAATGCAGAATGACAGATATGGAGGAACCTTGGATACAGAGGGCAAAGTGACATGCAAATGTGCTCTAACAGGAAGGTCGGCACTGCTAACCCTGAGTTGTTCAAAGGTCAACTGTATATACCAACATTTATACACACACACACACACACCCACTAAAAACAACCGGTTTTATCACATCCACACTCTCTGTTCTAGATCAAGAAAACAAGATAGTTTAGATGGACATGTTTATATAAAGTAAGAAAAGTCTGAGGAGTTGCAAAACGAGAGAGAACATTGAAAGTTCACTTTCAAAGGGAGAAATAAAATAATATGTTTTTATATGTATATTTTAATCTAAGGCAATAGCATACATTTTAACATTTCAATGAAGGAAATCATTTTCTTTTCTCATGTAATATGCATATATTAAACAAGGAATGGCCTCTGGAAACCACTGTGAAAGGAATGTACTAGTGCTATTTCAGAGCAACCTCCCTTTAAAACATTTGTTTTAAATTTAGAATGTTGAATTTAGGGAACTTCAATAAAAGAGGGAAAATGAGTAGCCTTTGGGTTATTTTTTTTTTCTATTTCCTTAATCTGGGTGGAGCTATTTTCATGCCTAATACCCCGTGGGCTTTACCAGTCACTCTGCTGTGTCTGGTGGAGAACCTAAGTAATTCACATTTGTTTCAGTATTTAGTCTAAATAAAAGGGACTATAAGTACAGTTGATGATATTTCCAGTATGTGAATATTTCAAAAATATTTATCATATGTGCACTGTATGATTTGAAATTACTTTTATTAATCTTGCAAAGCAGTAGCAAAATTTTAGGAAAATGACAAGACTACTCTTAGGAAGCATGCAGCGTTCTCACTCCTGAGTACTCCAGCCCTCAGACAGTGCAGTCGCAGGGAGTAGATTTTGAAGTGTTACAAGATTCTGTTTTGCTTGTACTTACGTCATACAGCATTGGGGGAACACTTCATCCAAGGAACAAGAGAGTACCATTTATAAACAAGCATCCTTATTAGGCTTTTCTGAGAAGAGTACTGAGGTACAGAGGAGATAACTGACTCATGTGGGGTGCACAGCGATAGCATTTCCGCTGGATAACATGACATTGGACCGAGTTGCCTTGCAAGGAGCAAGTCAGATCAGCCTTTTTTAAAAATAACATGTGTGCTGTTTCTAGATCTCAGTAAGTATTGTTTCATTCAAAAGGCAGCTGTTTTACAAAAAGCATACTTATTAGGTGAGACTAAAGGCTGAGTTTTTAACAAAACATTGCAGAACCTAAAACTATAAATGTGTACTGCATTTGGAAGCACACGTTCACGCACACACGTTGCACACACACACTGACACATACACACACATACACAGCCTCCAGAGTCTCTCAGAAGCCTCTCTCAGAAACACTTTTATTCCATTATACTTACATCACATTTTTTCTATTCAAAAGAGCCATTTTACTCCCAAGACTTAGCCCCAAGATACTTTTTACTGTCTTAAAAATTCAGACTCCTTTTAAAGAGAAAATTTTATGTCATTGAGGATAATCAAAAAATGTGCTCCTTTTTTATAAACTCTTAAAATACTGTAAGCACAGTAACAACATGGGAATAGGCACACAGGCTCCCATGATAACTATGTTAGTAGAAGAAAATAACCTTAGACTGTGAGCCATGAATGAGACTTTGGCATGCATTGAGATGAACTCTCTAATTTTACATATATGAAACCAGGAAGGGAGGCTGGGTGACCTGCCCAGAGTCTAATCCTGGGTCAGAACATGCCCTGGGGACTACAAGTCCTGGTTGTCAGTCCAGTGTTCTATCCCTGCCCTGTTTTGCCAGTTGTCTTTGTTAAAAATTTTATCTCTAGAACTTGCTAGTAAAATTAATGTGTTAAGAAGTGCGTTTGAGGGGGAAGGGTATAGCTCAAGTGGTAGAGCGCATGCTTATCATGAGCAAGGTCCTGGGTTCAATCCCCAGCACCTCCTCTAAAATAAATAAGTAAACCTAATTACCTCCACCCTCCCCCCAAAAATGAGATAAGAAATAAAATAAATGCATTTATATCTTACATAAAGGAGTCAGGAGTATTAGTTAGTATATACACTTTGTTAAGTCATAAACATAACGAATATCTGTTTTAAAATTGTCATTATTTTATAGACATTCAGGAAAAGTAGCACAAATGATGGATAAAGTGTTATGGATTGGGTTATATTTAATTTATAGAGAAACTATACTATAGCCTAAAATAATAGTTAACATCCATTAAAGATGTACTTTGAGCCAGGTACTAGTACAAGTGCCCTAAGTCATTTAATCCTCACCGTAACCATGAGAGATAAATACCGTGATTGGCTTCATTTTACAGGTGAGGAAACTGAGTCACAGAAAAGATTAGCAGCTTTCCAAGGTCAGAAAGCTAGTAAGTGGTAGAGCCAGGTCTGAAATCATAACGTCTGTCACCCTCCCCTAGTTCCTAGTCCCACAAGCCTAAGCCCTGGCACCACTGTGCACCAGGGTGATAGCATCCAGATGATCTTCATGCCTTCTCGGGAAGCTGCCTTCTCTCACACTAAATGCTGATGGGCATTTTAGTTTACTTGAAATTTGGGTGACTTTCAGAAACTTAAACAACCTGCCAACAGTAAAGAGTCGCCCATTATGATGAGGGAGGCATTTGAAATTGAAGCTGTCTTGCATCAGCTGATCAGTAAACAAGAAAGTACTGGAAATTGAAAGCTGTGGGAGGATACTGTAATTATTTTCCCTCCCTCTTATCTTTTCACTACAAATAGCTTAAGACTGTACTTGACCAAAACTTTAATTCTTCCTTCATGGAAGTTTTCATTTATCATGACTTTTTAATTGGGCCAATCCATAATTGCCTTTTATCTGTCTCATTTCATAGTTCTTTGAGCAGCTCAAAAAAGCTAACTTCATAATTAGTCAGATTGTGTACTCACATTGGAATGCCTAGTACTATGAAACAGAACCTACAGAGTCCCTCAGTATCCACAGGGGATCAGTTCCGGGACCCCGATGGATACCAAAATCCATGGATGCTCAAGTCTCTCACATAAAATGGCAGAGGATTTTCAAAAACCGTATGTGCATTCTCCTGTATACTTTATTTTTTCCCTTTTTTTCCTGAATACTTTAAATCATGTTAGGATTACTTATAATACCTAATAAAATGTAGATACTATGTAAATAGTTGTAAATATAATGTAAATGCTATGTAAATAGTTGCTAGCATGTGGCAAATTCAAAGTTTGCTTTTGGGAACTTTCTGAAAGTTTTTTTCTGAATATTTTTGATCTTTGGTTGGTTGAAGCTGCGGATGTGGAACCTGCAGATACAGAGGGCCAACTGTACTATTTCTAGAACTTAATTATGGCTCAGATAAAAATATAAGATTTCCATATGGAATAACATTTATGATTCTATATATTATATAGTCCAGAATAATGTCTAACAGAGGCCCCAGTGATTTTTGTTTTAATGAACATAGTTCCCTGCTTTAACACTGACTCCAAACAGAGATTTACCTCAAAGTGTGCATTCACTTTTTTTCTTAATAATCCATTTTATACCTGTCATTTAATGAAGCTATTTATGTTTACAGTAACATTAAGTAACTATTTCAAATGACTGAAATCCAACTTGTTTTTGTTTTTGTTTTTGTTTTAGAAATCCAACTTGTTTTTATTTTATGTATTACTGGTCTCAGGAAATATATATAAAAATTACACCTTAATAATATTCTTACCCATGTTCTGTGGTGAGACATGGGACATGATGGGAGGAGCCAGCAACCTGAACAAAAGTGTGCTGGGATTTCTGTTCTGATAAGGTTTTCATTCCAAAATCATGTTTTCTGCAGTAATATTTTTATGGTGATTTTAATCAATTTTTTGTTTCTTTTTTATTAACTAAGATCTCTGTTACACTTCCTATAAAAGTCAGCATGACCCTTCTAGTCAGTCTCTCACTTTCTTTGAGCTAATCAATGCCAATTTTACTACTCTGAATCTCTTCCGTGTTTTTTAGCAACTGCAGAAATTTGCCAAACAAATTATCTCCAAACCAAAATATAGGCAGTAGAGTGGTGCCGAACACTTCATTAAGACTGGTGAGCTAGAACAGAGCAAAACCCCGGGGCCCTGAATACCCCCGCCAAGCTGGGTGGATTATGATATGGGGAGTCATTGATGAATTTAGTCAAGACTAGCCAGAATCAGAATTATGCTTTTTGATCAGTCTAGAAAGAATGTATGTAATGAAATAAAAAAGGAATTAATTAGAAAGGAGGATACCGATAGGAAGCCATTACTACATCTGTAACATAAACTCCAAGAAGGCAGGGATTTTTGTCTGCTTTATTTGGAGATTTGGTCCAAGCATCCAGAAGAAAGCCTACCACATAGTGGATGTTTGGTGAATATTATTTAAATGAGTGGATGAACAAATCACTAAAGAAAATGAAAGACCTGAACTAAAGGCAATAGAATTAGAAGGAAATGGAGAGATTCTGTAAAGGTAATGTTAGCCACCGGCTGGACACAGAGATGAAGGAAAGGCAAACCAAACATGATTTTGAGATCCTTAGCCTTGCTGGCTGGGCGATGAGGAAGTTATTCATGAAAAAGAAGCCAGAAGCAAAAACTTGGCTTGAGAGTGAAAGTGCTCACTCGTTTTGATCTAGACATGTTGAGTTTGAGACACTGGAGAATGATGTGTCCATATGGCGAAATATGAAGACTATGACAGACAAGTGACAGTGAGGGCTGGGAACTCGAGGGAGAGGGTGGAAGGAGAGATACAGACTTGGGCAAACTCTTTATTAATGGTGAAAGACAGACATAGCCCATGGAAAAGGTATAGAGATGAAGAAAAAAAGGTTGAAGACATAATTTGCTTTCAGATGTCCCTTTTTTGCTTTCCTCTCCTTTTTTCACAGTCACCTAATTAATTCTCTCAGCACATCGTGTTACAATTATCCCTTTCTCTCCAAACCTATTCAAATCTTATGTGTTCTGTGGGTTCCAGCTAATGACCCACCCTCAGCATGTCTTCCCCAGCAAATCCAGCTCTAATCATACCCGAAAATATAGAGACAAAAGATGATGAGTACACTGGGGACAGGGAGTGGGAGTGGTTGGAAGGGTGTGGAAGGACATGAAGAGGTCTTCTGGGGTGCCGATAATCTGTTTCTTGCTGAGTGCTGAAACTCAGAGCAAGTTTCTGTATTTTATCTTCTATATAGAAACTTTGAGCACTGTGTTTCTGTATTTAGAAATATAGAAATATTTGTGTTTCTGTATTTTATCATCTTTGGAATTTATCAATATAGAGTAACAAGGGGAAAAAATCCAGACCAAATATAGGCAGCGAAAAGAGATCCAAGCCACCAGCACTGACATTAGAGTTAAAAGAGGAAAAGGCGCTAACAAAGAAGTGACTGGAAAAGTGCCTAGTGAGTAATGACAGCGAATTCTGCAATCTCTGTATCCTCAGGATCTACAGCAGTCCTGTACCAGAGTTGGGGCTGGGTAACTGGTTCTTAAATGAAAACGTGAACTGCTGCTCTGGACTGCCTCAGCTCTGCTTGTGGTTGACTTACATGGTGGTTCTCATACCTCAGCAATCTGGTGGGCCTGTTAAAACACAGAATTCTGGGCCCCGACCCCAGTTTCTGACTCAGGAGATGTGCATAATTTGCATTTCTAAAATGTTCCAGCTGAGGCTTACGTGCTCTGTAGAGCCCCAGCCTCGGAGCACGGCTGCTCTGATGCACGGTGTTTGCCGTCCTTGCTGTTTACTGTTCTCATCCCCTCCCCGTGCTTCTTTACTCTTCACCTTTTTTTCAATTTTTGATCTTCATATTCAGTCATGTGCTGTTTACTTACAGTCTATCTGATCTCATTTAATTCTTGCAAAGCCTCATTGAGGGAAGGATTATTATACCTATTTATAGATTAAGAAACTAAGTCTTAGAGAGCATAAGGAGAAAATATTTCAATGTTGAATCTGTAAACCAAAATTATGCAGTGGACTAACAATAACCAGTCAAAGTTATAATGTCCTTTTGCGCTGCTTCATCACTTCCACTTGTTTAATTTTTCCCACCTCATCAATCACGAGCTCTTCTTAAACAGCCAGCATCACTTTTCATAACTGCTGTATTGATCACATCACACAATTTTTCCAACCCTTTCGTGGTGGTTGTTCCTTTTGCCCCTATAGAATCTCTGTTATTAATCAATTGGTTTCTCTATAACTTGAACCAGTGTTTTGAACAGTGCTTTGACTGTAGGGACTTAACAAAACAATATTAACTGGTGTATTGGATAGAAATCTCCTAGATTTTCACCTACGCCTACCTCCTAATTGGCCATTATCTTTATTCCAGTAAGATATCATAATTATTTCTTTTATTAGCAGAATATCTCCTTGAAAGTAGAAACTTTGTCTCTTATAGTCACTAAATCTTAACCTGTTTTCACAGGGGGTGAAGAAAGACCTACTAATAAAATAAGATTTTTTTTTTGCTTATAGAAGGAAAACAACAAGTCTCCTACTACATCCCCAAGGCTGTATTCCTAGTTTTGTACGAGGGATGCACATACAGGTATAAAGTCCACAGGCACCTTGTCAGCCTACGAGGGATGCACATACAGGTATAAAGTCCACAGGCACCTTGTCAGCCTAAAATCACATAACCACAGACTCTTGAAAGTGAAATAGTCATAATTTATCATCTGTTTCACAACCATCTTTATCCAGATCATTGTGGGAAACAAAGTTTCTGAGATGAATGATAAATGGGCCATAGCCATATAGTTATATCCTGGCAGAGTCTGAATTACAGAAAATTCCAGATTTCCCTACTATCAGTCTTATGTACTTCCTTTTGTCCCTAAAATCCTAGTCTAGCGCCAAAACTTTAAGATGTCTGAAGGCAAAGTATGTATCCAAGCTTTGAATCAGGCACAATGAAGGCAGAAAGAAAAACAGAAGTGATAGAAAGGGTCCTGTAAGGTCCTTCCTGTCTAGCTTCCCCTGACCTCTCTCTCCGGTACCACTCTGTTCCCCACTAACTGCATCCTGAGGCCCTGGCCTGTTCCTGGTGCCTTCTTCTGCCCCAGGGCCTTCATTCCCGCACTCACATTTTCTCTGGCTAACTCCTCAACTTCCCGACTCAGTTTAAATGACCTCCTCCTAAGGTGAAATCCAGTCACTTTTGTCAACTTCCAGGGCTTTTCCACAGATACCAGCTCTAAAGAGATGTTCACTGGTCCAGTGTAAATTGAGGCCAAAGGGGAGACAGTGTAGTCAGATGTTAACTCCATGCATTCAGTTTAAAGATCTGTCTTGTTCTGACATGATATCCTGCTTACATTTGGAGAATTAAATAGCCTATCACTTAGGAAATGAGCTCAGCTTTTTAAAATGTCTTTACTTAAAATAAAAATTGAACAACCTTGGTCAAATCGCCCAAGTATTTTTTTTCTGAAGTCTAAAAAGTCTTGGAATTGCATATCCCTTACTCTAAATTACTGTGGAGGATCGAAGGTAGGGGAAAGGACCAAAAAACATAATAAAATGTGTAAGCAACTTGCTGTACAAGACCCTCGGTCTTGCTTCCTCTTTTAAGCAACTCGGTGCTTTAAAGCCTCAGTACTAAGTTTCTAAGCAGCTGCTGCTGACTCTCCTTTCACATTCCTTACATTAAAAAAAAAAAAAAAAAGTCCTTTGGGATGTTTTATGCAGAATTCTATGTCCTACTTTAAATCTGAGAACTTTTTGACCTTCAGAACATGTTGAAAAATGAAAAAAAAAAAAAATGAGAAAAGTAGCCTGTTCAAAGAGAAGCTTT